>NW_007001450.1:0-1149 GCF_000164805.1 Carlito syrichta
AATCCAAACTTCATATGGTAGATAGTTGTAGCAATGACTCTGGTTCAAGAATGTCCCCTGTGTACTCATCCTCCCCATTTGACTCCAATTTGGTCGTGTAACTTGCTTTGGTCAGTAGGACAACAGAAAAATGCAGCATCTTGGAAAGTATTTAGATGGTAAACATTCCTTTGTTACCGTACTCAGGACTATTTCTACTCTCTTCATGTGAAAGAGCCCGAGTCGCCTGCTGGTTAGTGAAAGGCAGATGGCTCTTTCACTTCCTACCTGACAGGCCACTGATAGTCCACCTTCAGTAGCAGGCCCACTCAGGTGACCAGCATACCGCAGATGTGCAGTAAGTCCAGCTAAGACGAGCAAAGGAGTTGCCTTACTGAACCAAGCCCAGGTTACCAATCCCCCCAAAAATCACCAGTCACAAAAATGGTTGTTTCATTAAACTGCTAAGTTTTTGGTGTGTTCTACTTTGCATCACATACATGGTATACCCATGATCTCATTTTGGGAATATGCTTTCCTGATCTCCAACTGATGCCAATTACTGAATCTTTGAGGTAACAGCAGTTAAGATATAGCACATTCCAATAGAGTTAGTCTATTAAAAAAGTAATAAGATGACTATGTCTATATAAGCAGAGACATAGACAAAATGTAAAAAAAAGCACAAGAACTGGTGCAATAATGCAGAATTTTTAACAGTGGGGACACTTTCTCACCAAAATGAAGAAAGGTTATGGTTACAAAGTTGTTCTGAAATCCAGTGACAGACAGAGGTCAGAATTTTGTTTTTACTTTCTAATTTTAAAGATGTGGGGTACAATTCAGGGCTAGATATACAAAAGTTATTTATGCAGGTACCCTTGTCGATGAGGTGTTTCCCCTCACTTTTCTGGCAGTTTCCCACTATGGCCAGTCCCACCCACTCACTCTCTGGCAGTTTCCCACTACTGCCAATCCTTTTCTTATAGTATTATGATTATTGTTCAAGGTTCACTTATGAGTGAGAACATGGTACTCAGTTCTTTGTTTCTGTGATAGAACACTAAGCATTATTGATTCTATGTTCATCCAAGTTGCTGCAAAGCTCGTAATTTTGTCCTTTTTATGGCTACATAATATTCCATCATGTATATGTACCACATTTTTTTT
>NW_007001451.1:0-905 GCF_000164805.1 Carlito syrichta
AAAAAAAAAACATGTAATTCTTGAGCACCCTCTTTTGGCAGTTTTAAGACTTCAGGTTTCTTGTACGAGTGACCCAAGCACTGCTTTTCTTAGCTGGCGGCGGCGGGGGTGGGGCTGTGTTTCAGAAGGGAGGAACTTCCAACTTTTAAATCTGTCCCCCTGTTCGCCCCTTGCAATTGTGGGGAGGCTGGAAGGAGTCCCGACTGATCTGCTTATCAGTCTGCTTATGTTTAGCCCTCTCCATGTGTGCTGATGCTAAAGTTGCCTGCTGAGTCATAGTCTCACAAATCACTGGGGAAAGGGAATAGGGTCACTTTAAAACTCACCCTTACTTATCTTCTGTGAGAGGAGACTGGGTTCTTATGTTGCAGTGCAGATCGCAAATGCTTCAAATCTAACCCTTGTCTACCCCGTGGAGTTGGGGGAAGGCTACAAACTGCCCCCAGCAGATTCACTTATGTTCAAGTCTCCATGTGTGTTGCTCAGAAGGTTGCCCACCTGAGTCACATGTCTTGCGGATCACTGGAAATAAGGATTCTGGATCATTTTAAAACTCACCCCCATTTTGCTGTGATTTAGGGCTGAGTTCTTAGGCAGGGCTGCCATGGCAGACCACAAATGAGTCAGTTGGGGGATGGGGCATCTGGGTTTCCTCTACTAGGATTCTGGTCGGGTTACTCTGGTATATTTCCTTGCAGTTCAGGTTGCTGGTGTCTGACCTGGGACAAAGGCTGCAGCAGCAGGCGACACCTGTTGCAGGTGATTTTTACCATTTTAATCTCCTTTTTTCCCCCCTTTCTGGGTGGTGCTGTAGAGATGGTGCCTGAATCTGGGCTGAAGAGGTTGAAGAGCATGCTGAGGTCCGAGCAGCTGCACAGGGCAGCTGCCTATGCAAGAGATCTCAG
>NW_007001452.1:0-888 GCF_000164805.1 Carlito syrichta
ACACACCCTGGCACTTGATATGTAGTTATTGATCTGACAAATGCACTTTTCTTCATACCTGTTAGTAGAAATTACCAGAAGCAATTTGCTTTCAACTGGAAAGGCCAACAATACACCTTTACTGCCCTTCCACAGGGGTGTATCAATTCTCCAGCTCTATGTCATAATTTAGTCACAGGTATAATTTGACCAGGTTTTTGTTCCACAAGACATCATACTGGTCAATTACATTGTGGACATTATGCTAATTGGACATAGCTAGCAACAAGAAGAAACTACTCTAGACTTGGAAAATAAACATGACAAAAATTTAGGGGCTTTCTATCTCAGTGAGATATTTAAGGGTCCAGTGTAGGGAGCATATAGAGATATTCTTTCTAAGGTGGAGGGCAATTTGTTGCAACTTGCCTCCCCTCCTACAAACAAAAAAGAGACACAATGTCTAGTAGTCCTCTTTGGATTTTGGAGGCAACATATTTCTCATTTGAATGTGCTACTCCAGCCCATTCACTGAGAGTCTTGAAATGCAGCTAGTTTTGAGTGGGCCTAGAACAAAAGAAGGTTCTGCAACAGGTTTATGCTGCCATGAAAGTTGCTCTGCCACTTGGGTCACATGTTTAAGCAGAATCAACAGGTTTAAGTGTTGATCATGAAAGGATGGTTGTTTGAAGACTGTTACTGCCTCTTATAAGTGAATCACAGTACAAACCCTTAGGATTTTGCAGCACAGCCCTACTATTCTCTGTAGATAACTACTCTCCATTTGAGAAACAACTTTGTCCTGTTCCTGGGCCTTAGTAGAGATTAATAATTAACCATAGGGCACCAAGTTACTGTGTGACTTGCCCTGCTTATAATGAACTGGGTATTAACTGATGCACCAACTCC
>NW_007001453.1:0-907 GCF_000164805.1 Carlito syrichta
TACTTAGTAAAGTTTAAGAGAAGGTTTTTTTCTAGTCTTTCCTCTCTCTGGGAATTTATGCACCTTAGTCCCAGTTCTCCTTCCATCCTGGGTAAGCAGGATCCTGGAAATTCACTCAATCTCATTTGGCCTAGAAGTAGATATGGTGGAATCTCAGTATCATCCCTCTCACCAGCAGCTCACATTCTCTTAAACTTCAAGAGGAAAAGAAATTAGATAAGCTGATTGCGCTGAATTTGAAACATGTGCTCTAGTCCCAACGTTATTTTGTTTATGCTGTTTTTATTTTTGTTTTAAAGAATAATCTCAAGGTGATTGCTCTCAGATTTCTATTGCACACAGAACCTCAACCCTCACCAAGCCTCTAAAGTTAGTTGAGCCTTCTACTTTGTCAGGTGCACTAAGAACTCTCTCAATTTACTTAGGTTGCTCTGAAGTCCACCTCAGGCGTGCAGCCAATGTAATGACAGACAGTGACCCTGCCAAGAATAGACTTAAAATGTATAGTACAAGCCAACCCAGAAGTTCTCCTGGCACTACTTCCCTCAACAATGAGATGCTGCCTGCCCTTCAGAATCTCATGTTTGGCTATAACTTCTTTCCCCTTGCAAGGGATGAATCAAGACATAGTCTCCTGCATGTTCATCTAGACTAACAAGTGGAGTTGTAAGGCTAGGCTGGAGGAACCTCACTGCCATAAGAAATGGGCTCCAGGCTTCTGGGAATACCTTTGTCTTTTGCCTACCTGATGGATCAGCATTTGAGGAAACTGTGCTGTTGTCATCAACATCAATGTATTTGGAATCCCTGGGTTTAAACCTTGGCTTTGCCATATGCATGACTATGGGACAGTCGCGGTCACTTAACCTCTCTGACTTTTCACTTCTTAAACATGAGTGACATGGGG
>NW_007001454.1:0-882 GCF_000164805.1 Carlito syrichta
GGACTGAGAACTTTCCAAGAGTTTCCCAGTTATTTTCCCCCCTCTCCCTTTAGGTACTATAGGATGACTAAAATTAATTGGAACTGGGTCAGGTAGGCTCTGATTATACTCTACCAGGTTAGGTTCTGGTTAACTAGTTTCTCTAATGTCTAACTTTTAATAGAAAGACAGATGCTCTGATATCTTTCAAAATGGTCCCTTTTCCTTTCCCCTGCTGGAAGAATTAGAAGATTTTCAGCTAATATGTGCTGTGAAACCTGCTGGGATCTTGGGGGTAATTCTTACAGTGTGGTAGTACCTACCCTCTCCATGACTGGGTTCCCCTCAAGCTATTAGCTCACAGACTTGCCCACATCGGGCCTCCAACAATTCATAAATTATAGCTCAGGTTTTTCTATACTTGCACTGGTTCCCACAGTGGTTTCTACTTGTGAGTCTTTGCTCTAATAAACTGTGATTTCCTGTATTTGCCTTTCTGTTTCTCCAATATGAGGAACAACAGTTTGCCATGTGTTTTCACCTCTCTAGCAGATACATGTTTTTAATGTTTTCAGTATGTTCAGCTATTTACTTTTTCTTTTAATAGAGTGGTGATGTCCAACTTCCTTAAATGTGGAACTGACAACCAGAAGTCTCATGAGTTTGCTTACAGGTTCCAGCATGGAACAGAGTTCCTTAAACATCCCTGACTAAAGACATACCTGTCTATTCTAGAGTATGTCACCTGCTTTGACAGATGCTAGATGCCAGGGGGAATGTTCATGGAGCTTAAGGGAAGATAGGGCCATATGAATTGTCAAGTAGAGGAACTAAATTAATTGGTATGAACACTGTTATAAGAGAATCACAGACAAAATAAATTCACATCAAAATAAGAAAAAA
>NW_007001455.1:0-871 GCF_000164805.1 Carlito syrichta
CCAACAAACACATGAAGAAATGCTCAACCTCACTAATCATCAGGGAGATGCAAATCAAAACCACACTGAGATACCACCTAACTCCAGTAATACTCTTAAATGTAAACAGATTAAATTCTTCACTTAAAAGAGACAGACTGGATAAAAAGACATGATCCAACTGTATCTTGCCTACCAGAAATGTACTTACATGTAAAGACACATACAGACTGAAAGCAAGGGAAGGGAAAAAGATATCCCATGCAAGTGGAAAGTAAAAGTGAGTAGGAAGAGCTGTGTTATATCAGCTAAAACAGATTTTAAGTCAAAAAGAAAAGCAAGACAAAGAAGGTCAATATATAATAAAGGGATCAATTCCGAAAGGGGATATAAAAATTCTAAATATAAATGCACCCAACACTGGAGCACCCAAATGTATATAGTAAAATATTATTAGATTTAAAGAAAGAGATAGGCTCCGATACAATAATAGTGGGGGACTTAACAACCTACTCTCAGCATTAGGCAGATCATCTAGACAGAAAATCAACAAAGAAATATTGGACTTAAACTGACTTTAGACCACATGAACCAAACAGATATGCATAAAACATTTTTTCCAACAATTGAATAATAAATATTCTTTCATCAGCACATAGAACATTCTCTAGGATTGACCAAATATTAGGCCACAAAACAAGTATCAACTCATGAACAATTATTGTAATACTATAAGAAAAAGATTGTCAGTAGTGGGAAAATGCCAGCAGTGGAGCAGGATTGGCAGTAGTGGGAAACTGCCAGGGGAAGGGGGGCATACCTCATCAAGAAAGGTACCTGCATAATGAACATTTGTATACCTAAACCTGAATTGTACCTCACATCTTTAAAA
>NW_007001456.1:0-831 GCF_000164805.1 Carlito syrichta
CATGGTCTTCCAGAAGGAAAGAAGAGAGAAAGTTTGAAAAAAAATAATTAGGAAAAATTTTTTTCTAAATCTATAAAAAATGTAATCATTTGTGCTCAATAAACAAAAAGTTTAATAAATTCAATGAGGTCCACACATAAACACATCATAGACAAACTTCTGCAGGCTTCCATCAAAGAAAACAAATTGAAATGAAATGAAAAAAAATCAGCTATTATAAAAGGAATGTTTTCAATATGATTAACAGCTGAATTCTCATCTAAAATAATAGAGGCTAGAAAGAACTAAATTGACATATTGAAAGCATTAAAAGAAAATTGTCATCTCAGAATTTCATAAGGCAAAAACCGTCTTCAAAACTGAAGAAAAATATATATTCTTAGATGACGATTGAGACAGTTTATTGCTGCAGATGGCAAAAGTTCTTTAGCTGAAACAAAAACTCTTCCAATGATAGACTCAAATTCATAAATAAATCTGAATAAGAAAATGCTATAAATTGAAAAGTTAATAATACTCTATAGCTTATTTTATATTTCACTGTCTTAATAACTTTAAAATGCATATGCTTATTAACACAATAACCAAATACTATACTGCTAGTTTATAACCTATATGCCTATAATACATATGACAATAAGATTACAAAAGATGAAGAAAATCAAGCAATATTGAAGGCAAGTTTCTGTGTTATACTGAAATTAAGTTGGTATGAATCTGAAGTAGACTGTAATAGAACACAATGAATATTGTAATCACTGGAGCAACCCCTGGGAAAATAGCTAAAATAGTAGAACTCAAAAAAAGAAAAACTAAAAACTTACACTGGAA
>NW_007001457.1:0-1106 GCF_000164805.1 Carlito syrichta
AGAGTCTATAATACTGAGTGACCTCTCACAAAAACAAAAATCCGAATATCACATGTTCTCACTCATATAATGGACCTTGAACATCCAATGCAATACTATGAGAAAATGACGGATGGTACTGGGAACCTACGGGGGGGAGGGGGATGGGATTAACAGTAGCAAATATCTGTCGGGGGATGGGAAAACACTTCTTATCTACAGGGTGCCTGAATGAAACGTCATTGTACACCTACCCTTAACTGTACCCCACAAAACCATAATAAAAACTACTGATTAATGGAAAAAAAAAAAAAAAAATATTCTTTTGTAAATTCAATAGTCATTTTTTTCATTCCATATGCTAAGCCAAAAATGAATAAATATTCTGAAGAGCTGAGAGAAAAAAAGGACAAAAGCAAGCAATATCCTTGAAAAAAGAAAGGTAAACAAAACTACAGTTGAGATACACCACTGTTTACAGTCACTAATCTTAAATGTTAATGGTTCTATTTCAGTTTCTAATTTCACTGAATGTTTGTGAGATTAAACATGTTACATTTTTATGCATATATTTTATGTCAATGACTGAATGCTAATATTTTACTTTGCAAAAATTATCATACACATAAGAAATATTTTAAAGATAAATGCCACCTACAATTATTCTGGGTCTTATTTGGGTCCAAAGAATTTCTGCAAAAAAGTGTTATCAAAAACAGTGATTTGCTTTGCATTCGTTGACATTTTTCTGAAAGCAACTGTAGATGGTGCTACCTTTTGATGGTAGGAGATGAATGTAAGGGTTGGAAAATGAAATCAACATTTTTCAGTAAGGGACCATTCAGAAGGCAGATCTGTAATTGAACAGGTACCGCACACGTTCACTGTACTTCAGAGCCTATAATATCTTCAAAGCCATGAATATCTTGAGAGAGAATTTCTGTGAAGCTCATTGATCTCCAAGTAAACATATTTAAATATGATTCAAAGTTAGAAATGCTTTAACTCTTTTCCTGATCCCACTCTTATTTTATAATTTTGCAAGGTATTTAAAAGTTATAAATATTGAAAAAGACCTTGGTGTTTGAAATAGAAATTATTTTTATTAACATATTTTTTGTGCCATA
>NW_007001458.1:0-826 GCF_000164805.1 Carlito syrichta
TTAATGGTGCTGGGGTTTAAAGCCATCTTAAATCTGATAAATGATGATGATGATGATGATGATGATGATGATCATCATCATCATCATGAGATACAAGTGGGTTAGTGGAAAAGATGTGGGTTTTGGCACCAGGAAGATTGAAATCCAAGTCTTAAATCTACTACTAGCTACCTGCATGATCATGGGCAATTTATTAGTTTCTCTTAGCTTCATTTCCTCATTCTTATAAGGGGGATGATATTTATCTTGGGAAAGTCTTGTTTTTTTTTGAGACTTGTGTGTTTATCAGTTCTTAACTCTAGATCATTCTAGATCTAGAGTTAAGAATTCGATCTAGGACGCAGCAATAGCTATTATTATTTTAAATCTTAATTAAAGCTTTTTAAAATCTGAATTTGTAATCTTGTAATTTGTGTGCTATACATACACTACATAGACTTTTTGGATATTGTTTAAAATCTATTTTGATTATTGAACATATACCTCTATGTCATGAAAGTCCGATGAAGATAGGAATCATGCTCCCAATCAATTGAGGAATATTACTTCCAGAACTATCCCTTCACAAACAAAAATGTGGTTGGCCTGGGACCCACCCTCTCCAAGACCCTATTCCCTTTCTTATCTCTGTGGGCCTTCTAGAAAATATGAGTTGCAAGTGTTTCCAGGAACATGAACAATTCTCAACAGTTGTCTCTAGATGGGCTCTTTGAGTTGGACTAGCCTCATCACTTGATGGAAACTGTAGGTGCCCAGAGAAACCAAGCACGAACTGGCTGTGGTGATATGCAGCTAGTCCTGGCTACATGGGAGGCTGAGGCGGGAA
>NW_007001459.1:0-794 GCF_000164805.1 Carlito syrichta
GTCCAATGCACTAACTCCTCCCTTCAGTAGACTGATTTGACACTTTATTACCATGCTTCTAGTACTGTACACACGCCACCAAAAATTGATGCCATCAAACTGTATGCCTTTAGCAAGCATTGTTACATCAGACTGGCCAAGACAAGCACAGTGTGTGTCCTGGAGCTTGAATCAATCAATAGAGCAGAGAATGTGAACCGTGGAAGCGAGAGGACAGGCGGTTGCATCACATTTGTACCCCAAGTGTTCCAGATGTCTGTTGCCTAAGAAATCATCCCCAAAGTCAGTGGCATAAAGCAGTGGCAACTTTACAATGCTCACAGGTTCTGGCCTCATCTGGGACTGATCTAGATCTGCAAGGGATGGGAGTCATCTGAAGACCTGCCTCTTCTCCCATGACCAGTGCCTGGGCTGTCGTGACAGAAGGGTAGGCTTAGTTGGGCCTGTCCATTAGAGCCCCTGGGTGTGGCCACTTTGTGTGGATCTGAATTCCAAGAGCACGTATTCCAGTGAGCAAGACAAGTCATATCACCTGTGTTACCTGGCCTTGGAAGTCATATAACATCAGTCCGACCAATGGACAGAAAGGTCAAGGAGTGTGTGGTCATGTCTTAAAAAGGTCACACCAAGGATAAATCATCTGTTCCCTGTAAGGATCCCCTCCCTTTGGCTTGCTTGGGAAAATGAGGTTATCTCCATTCAGCTCCCAAATTGTCCACATAACAGCCAGCTGCTCCTCCATAGACTGTGTTCTTCCCAGCTCTGCTGAAGGCCCCCTCTACCCTGGCTGATGA
>NW_007001460.1:0-769 GCF_000164805.1 Carlito syrichta
CCCCCCCAGACATAGCACAGCCTTTAGCAAGGTCTGGGGCCCCCCTCCATGGCCTGTCCCTCTGTCTCCCCCCAGGAAATGCCAGTGGTGCTCCTGTTTACCTCGTCCCCTGGAGTCCCGACTCAGCCCCCGACACCGCAGCTCCATCTCAGTCAACTGCTTCTCCGAGTGGCGGAGCCCACCTGGGGCTGCACTGCCCGCCTGAAAGGCTCTGCCCCCTGACCTCTCAGCCCCACTGAACCCTGAGCCCCTGGGGTCCCTCAGCTGCCCTGCCCCACTTGTCCCTCTTCCTCTACCCCTCACAGCCAGGTCCCCTTGCCCCACACCCGGTCACACAACCCTGACCCCTGACCCAGGGATCCCTGACCCAGGGATGCCCCTTACCTCATCTCAGGCCCCTGTGGGCCATGTGCTTCTGCCTGGCATGGGCCTTCCTAGCTGTAGCCAGCCAGGGCTCTCAAACACTGATGGACCTCAGCCCCTCCTGCAAGTGCGGGTCACAAGGGGGTGGCCCGCCTCATCTGAACCCTGCAGGCCCTGCAGACCCCCGCCCCTCCCAGCATTCAGAAATGGCTGTGTGTCTATCCCCAAGTCAGGCTCTGGATTCTCAAGGCCCAAGGCCACCGAGGACAGGCTGGGCACTGGCAAAGGCTGCTGAGCCGAGCCCCTAAAATAAGCCAAGGCAGCCCTGAAGGCCGGGAGAGGGGCATCCCCACGTCCCCAAGCAGGGAGCTTCAGAGATGGCAGGTCTCCTGGGGTCTTCCTGGCA
>NW_007001461.1:0-909 GCF_000164805.1 Carlito syrichta
AAAATGACAAAGGTGTCTATTACATAATGATAAAGGGACCAATCTGATGAGATGACATAACAATTTAAAATATATTGTACCCACATCTTTACAATAAAATAAATTTTTTAAAACGTTAAATACCATTCCATTGAGTATCTTTGTTTATAAACACTTCTGATTATTCCTTGGATAGATTTATTTGAATCTATCATACTGAAATGGAAATGTTAGTAAGTGGAATTACCATACTAAAAGACATGAACATTTTAAGGCTCTATTGTCAAATTGATTTTTAGAAATATGATACCAATTGATACTTCCATCAGATTTATATGGCAATGCCTAGAGGCACTGAGTAATGAAGCATATTATAATGCCTGCATTTGGAAATTAGGAAGTGGTACTAAACTTGTATTTTATTCAATACATAGACTGATTATTTCAAAAAATAAAATAAAATAAAATATATATGCACTTAATACCAGAGCCACCAACTTTATAAGAAGAAAATTCTACTCGACCTAAAAAAAAAAAAGAGATAGACAGCAATACAATAAAAGTGGGAGACGGTAAGCCTCCACTGACAGCAATAGACAGATCATCACGGAAGAAAATCAGCAAAGAGACATTATTGTTAAACCAGACCTTACAGAAGATGGAAATAACAGACATCCACAGACATTCTAAAATTACAGAATATACATTTTTTTTTTTTTTTCTCTTTCATTTTTAAAATTTTTAATATGAGTAATGTAAAATTTGACAAAAACAGAATAGTTCAGGCTTTTGGGTATTCTCAGATTTTAATGTATTGAAAAACAATTTTATTATTAATATTCTCTTATGATATTACCTTAGAAGTAATTTTGTAGGCTTAACTCTTTTTTTTTTTTTTTTTTTTTTTTTTTTTTTTTTTTTTTTTTTTTT
>NW_007001462.1:0-761 GCF_000164805.1 Carlito syrichta
ATGTTAGGCCTTTGTCAGATGTACAGTTGGCAAATATTTTTTTCCAGTCTGTGGGCTGTTTCCCTGCTTTCTTGATGGTTTCTTTGGCTTTGCAGAAACTTGTCAGTTTGGTGAGGTCCCATACTATTTGTAATGATATTAAAAGTTAAAAATTCAACAATTTCCCAATAAAATTTTCTCGCATCAAACTTCATATACAATCCCCAAGTTTTACACAAACTGGTATTAAGTTCTGTGAGGTACAGCTGCTTATAATTACAACTGTCAAACTGACAATTATTATACTCCGACATGTTTGTGATTGCCCAAAAGAGACTTAGAAGAATCCACTCTAAATATACTTGAAGTCAATAATAAGTGTATACTCTTCTTTCTGTCATTTTTTCTTCGTCAACATTCAATCTCCACTTGCATCTCCTTCTTCATGCTTTCTTTCATCTTTTCTTTTTGCAAAATGGAAACATCACAGTTGGTTAAGTTTTCGATTGATTGTGTTATTATATTTCATCACTCTCACTTTGAAAGGTAAACTTTTATTCATGGATGAAAAATTTCAAGCTTTAAGCAAGAAGAAAGAGATATTATCTATTGATTGATCCACTTGGCTTGAAAGGTGGGAGTCGTGGGAATCAAGAAACATGTGGCTCAAATCATATCCAGCAGCTTCTAGAGATCAACATCTCACACACACACACACACACACACACACACACACACACACACACACACACACACATCTTGTTTTTCCTTTCTTGATTTTT
>NW_007001463.1:0-720 GCF_000164805.1 Carlito syrichta
GCTGATCAGCATATTAAAAACGAACTCATTCTGCTTTTTCATTTGTCATTTTTGAAAGTAGCTGAATTCACAAACAATAAATATATATATTTTAAAGTTGCAGTGAAGAAAATACTTGATCCCATTTATTTTTTCCCCCAGTAGATATCTTTCCACTATGACCAATTCGGTGTGTAGTTTTTAAATTCCTTTTTCTTTGCGCCAGTCAACAAGGATCTTTATGTACTCGTGGCAAAATAATATTTTGTGATTTTTTAAAAAAACATTTTACATAACTGTCTTCAAAAAAAAAGCCTCGGCAGTACACACACACACACACACACACACACACTCATTTGTGTAGATTATACCATAGTTGACCTAATCATGGACAAATAATTTGGTTTTTTAAAAATATTATAAACTCTGGGTAAATGGACATCCACATGTGCCAGTGGTTTTCTAGAATAATTAGAAGTGAGAAGGTGGAATTGTAGTGTGTGCATACTTTAGGTTAAATAAATACTGTTAAATTGCTCTCCAAAGTTGCTGCATAAATTTAAGCTATAGCCAGCAGTGTTTGAGAATACCCAACACCCTTGCCACACATGATTTTGTTAAACTAACAATTTCATCAATTTAATGGTAGCTTGTTCGTCTCCATTGTTTTGGTTTCTTGGAGATTATCTTTAAATATGCTTATTGAACATTTGTATTCCTTCTGTGAATTAACTTGTTCTA
>NW_007001464.1:0-713 GCF_000164805.1 Carlito syrichta
AAAAAGAAATTAGCTACACAAAAGTGTTGATGGTGATGGATAATTTAGCCTACTGAATATAGCACTGTGGCTTAATAAAGAATGGAGTTATGGCTAATAGTTTAAACACTATCATTAATCAAAATAGATACTATGTGTTTAAAATGCATAAAACACCAAAGAGGGATATAACAAATTGTATTATCATTGCTTATTACAGTACATGCATTATTCTGACACCTGAAAATTTTGTAGCAGTACCCTCAATTAATAAAAGACATCTGTATATCTGTACATGAAAACAGTTTGTATGTCAGAATGCCAACATATCATTAATAAAACATCTTCAACTACTATGTAATTCCAAATTTCAAGAGTTCTCTGTTACCCATGCTGAGAGCTGACTTAAAAAAGTCTCATGATAACAGCCATTTTAAATTTCAAAACAAATTCTCAAAGCCCTTCACATGACTTACTCTCAGATGCTCTGCCTTTCTTATTCCTTTTCAAGTGAAGAAAAATTGGGATTTTTGTGGATAGTATGTTGGTCTTAGGTTGCAGTTTTACACATTTGTTTCTAATGTGTATTCCCTTTGATTTCTTTGTTCAGCATTGAATTATCACTGACCTCAAAGGTATTCAAACACTCTTTAGGAATCAATGAAACCAATGTATTTTGGTCTTTATTCTTAACATATATTTTCTAGTTACATGAATGATATCTAGGAGAGTTT
>NW_007001465.1:0-1325 GCF_000164805.1 Carlito syrichta
TCAACTTTAATTTTCATATGATCTAGTTATTGGACTTTAATACTATGCTATATCCTATTAAGCTAATACCTTATCGTTAATTCTTTTATAAATCATATAGTAACTATTACACTTGAATAATGTAGCAAAAGGAATCAAAACAGCAAGCATAGATTTACGCAGCTATGAGTGTATATGTATATATTTTATCCCAACAAGTCTACTCTAAAAATCAAATAGTAGCTGTCACACTCTTGAACAAGGAAATGCAGGGCTTCCAAGATGGCGGCCATGGGCTGAAGCAGACAGAGTTTCGGTAATTAACGAAACAAAAGAAAACGTTCTACCTGGCTAGGGGCAGGGGACAGAACTATCATGGTAATTTAGTTTCTAATCTTAGCCCCAGGGGAAACAGCTTTCGGGAACAAGGACTACCCAGTCTACCAGGAAATAGAAGTAAAAAAATATCTAGAAAGAAGCTAAACTTAGAAAGACAGAAACAATTCCGCCATGCACCTTCCATCAAGTGTACTGAGATTCACTTATAAGTTTTACTGCCATGTATGCACACTGGTCACCAATCACACGCCAATATCATAGGTATAACTGATATCCTATGTCAGAGGCGATCTTCCAGATGGGCCTTTACAGGCCTCAGCCATGTAGCTATAGATGTTGGCTCCCAACAAATGTTTCCTTCATCTGACAACTTTTTAATTTTTCAGTTTTCCTTGTTACCAATGGAAGACTTTTCTAAGAACACTAACCAGGCAAGCATGAGCTACCTGTGATATAAATCCAAAACAATGTATAAATCATAATCATGGCCTTAGTTTCATGCCAACGTTATTGAAAGTTCACATTACTTAACTATTGCTCTCATTATTCCATGATAGCACTGTTTTAATTTTTTATTTCCTATGTTAGCAAAAATATCATTTAAAAATTTATTACTAGACATATATATGCCTTCTCTTCCTTAGCACTTTTTAAATCAAATAATTACTTACATAAAAAGTTGCCTTGGAACTAAAAATTTCCATACTCAGTTTCAGCTCCTGAGGTATGCAAAAAAGTGTTTACATATTTTATGCCAGATAAAAGAATACAGTTTTTCACTTTCAGGTAACTTAAGTCTTTTGTGTTCATTGAATTCAAATTCCTAAAATTATATTGTCTCATTAATTTTTATGAGATACATTGTGAATAATTTTAATAAACTACTTGTGAATGCATTAAATTGCTATTCACAATTTCTATATAAAATTTTCTTTTTAAAGATTGTGACAGCTGGGCTCGGTGGCTCAGCCTGTAATCTTGCGCCTTTGGGAGGCTGAGGTGAGTGG
>NW_007001466.1:0-706 GCF_000164805.1 Carlito syrichta
GTTTTCTCAAACAGAATGTTAGCTTTTTGCTAGATGAAAATTTCTGTGTGAACCCCAGACCCCTGGAATTGAATCCCAATATATTATCTACGAAGCTAAACTTTTTTCTTAGGATACTATATTTTCTCCTCATTTTTCCAATTAAATAATCTTTTCCAAGGTTTAGTCAATTAATGTTTTACAATCATTGGGGTGACTAATTCATTCTTCCAGGATCTAAGAAACTGAGAACAGATTCACAAATTCTATCCAGTGACACTTTTCTGTTATTTCTCATCTTAGTCCTATTGTTGAAGGCTTAGCATTTCTGAAATTTAAACAAAACTGGGCAATGAAAATATGCTTTCAATTAATGCTATAAAAATAAAAACTATTTTGAACATCAGAAAAATTATATAATATCTATTCCACTGTTTTTGAGAAATTTATTAGTGGGAAGTCAATTTTAATGTGAATAAATGAAATTTCACAGAATGTTTTATTTATATAAAATTATAATTGATATAGAGCAGTAATTTATTCACTCCTATTTCCAAAATAGCTTTTTTTCTCAACTTTTAAATGTCTGTCAAAGTACATGGAAAGTACATGTAATAGTCATAATTTTCTAAGCCAGCTGCTTCATTTAAAAATGTAGTTGCAGAGATCAATTGGTTAGGGATTAATTTTTTATTAAAGGATTTTAAAATAAGAAGCCTGATTAGAA
>NW_007001467.1:0-703 GCF_000164805.1 Carlito syrichta
ATGGAATGGAGAGGAACGTAATGGAATGTAATGGAATCGAATAGAGAGGAATGGCATAGAATGGATGGAATTGAATGGAGAGGAACGGAATGGAAATTAATGGAATTGAATAGGGTGGAATTGAAAGGAGTGGAAAGAATGAACTGGAATGTAATGGAGAAGAATGAATGGAATGGAATGGAAAGGAATGGAATGCAATGGTATGTAATGGAACGGAATGGAATGGAGAGGATAGGAATGGAATGGAATGTAAAGGAGAGGAATGGAATGGAATGGAGAGGACTGAAATGGAATGGAGAGGAATGCACTGGAACGGATTGGAATGGAATGGATTGGAACAGAGGCAAAAATGGAATGGAATGGAATACATAGGAAAGGAATGGAGAGGAAATGATTGGAATAGAATGGAGAGGAATGGAATAAAATTGAATGGAATGGAAAGAATTGGCATGGAATGGAAAGCAATGGAGTGCAATGGAATTCTGAAGAGTGAAATTGAATGGAGAGGAATGGGATAGAATGGAAAGGAGAGCAATGGAAAGGAAAGGAATTGAATGGAGAAGAATGGAATGGAATGGAATGGAATGGAATTCATTGGGTTGGAAAGGAGAGGAATGGAATGCAATGAAATGGAATGGAATAAAGAGGATTGGAATGGAATGGAGTGGCATGGAATGGAAAGGAATGGAGTTCAATGGAATGG
>NW_007001468.1:0-701 GCF_000164805.1 Carlito syrichta
TGTGAGAACGCAGAGATGGGAGCAGATTCCTGGGGAGTCCTCAAGGCTTCAGAGAGAAGTTAGCACCTAAACTGGATCTCTACCCTCGGTGGAGTCTGGTTGACTCTTACACGAAGAACACATTAAGCTTTAGTAGTCATATACTCCGTATTCTGAATTCAGTCTCGTATCTTTCCCCAGACAGGCCTGGGCAGCTTTTTCCTGGGAAAGACATCCTTCCCTGAAAAGGAGACGGGCAAGGAGGATTGTGAAGAAGTCTTCCTAGTGTATGAAACAGAAACAAATGCAGATGGAAAGTGAATCGGCACGCAAATCCAGGATTTTTCAGAATCAAGAGAACCTCATCTGTTCTCTGAACCCATTCTTCAGTCCCAAAGGCAGCTTCCCTCACACTCTCCGGTTTGCCTGACTAGAAACCAAAGTGCTCTGAAAGGGAAGTTGGGCGAGGAAGCCCAGCGCCAGAAGACAGGAGGAGGTGCGTTTGTATCCCAGCGTCTGCCTAATCTCTGCCTCCCTCCTGGCTGTCATAGAGTCGGTCATAGAGTAACCCAAGCGGTGACTGAAGCAGGCCTCAGGCCGCGCCGAGCTGAGGAAGGGGAGCCTGGAGGCCAATGTCCCCCCTGGAGGAGAGACAGCATCCACAGAACCACCTCAGTGCCAGGAAAATACAAAGCAATGAGTGACTTTTGCTTTAGGTGGAA
>NW_007001469.1:0-1102 GCF_000164805.1 Carlito syrichta
GAGAACAAAGCAAAGTTTACTACATATTATACCCAACCTCTGTGGGAATGGCAGCTGGGAAAAAAAGGGCAAAAGGTCTAAGGACAATACAAATGAAATAAGTACCACTTAAAAAATAAAAAGTAGCCATCAACGTGGTTGCAAATTGGGCTTGATCCTTAATGGGCTTGGTCTTTAGTGCTATTTGAATCACCACACACAAAATATACAGCTCAGAGTAAAGTCCCAAACCAATAAACTTGTTACCGCTGACTTTTCTCTTTATGCTTTAGTGAAAGAATGCGTGGGACAGCATTTTCCAAACTTTTAGCTCCATAAATGTCAACGTGTATTTCTTGGATAAAAGGAATTTTGCTATTAAATAAGTCAGGAAGGGCTGCTTCTTGCATGCCAATGGTACCTAAGACCAGAGTTGAAATAGAGTAATTCTGCCTAAAAGTAACTAAGTCTGCCTAAAAGCAATCTCCCAAATGCTTTTTACATTAAAATCTCCAGTTCCCACCTGCCAGAGTTTTGATTCAGTGAGTCTTTGGAGCCCAGGACTTGGTGATTTTAATGCTAAATTGGAGAACCACTGTCATAACCCATTTGGAGATTCACAATGCACATCAGCAATTGAAAGTTTGGGGAAAGGCATGCACGAGAAAAACCTACTTGCTTCTTTTAGCCCATGTTTGACAAACTCATTTGACCATGGAAAGTCCTGTCTTCCTCATTTCTACTTCTCCCCACTCCTCCATTAACATTTTTCCACTGAATAAAGTTTGAAAATACTAATACAAGCAGAGTTTTCATAACCTTCATATTCTCAGAATATCATTTTTACATACACTTGGCTAGAAATGGCAAGAGGACTCCCTGGATTTATATTGGTGGTTCTTATTCATAGTTCAACTCCCCTTATCTCCTACACATCCATCTTCTGAACTATACAAGAAAAAATAACTTTCAGAAGTAGATTCCCATAACCCTTCAAAGCCTCAATTTCTTTTTTTTCTTTTTTTTTGAGTTAGAGTCTCACTCTGTCGCCCAGACTGGAGTGCAGTGGCTGCTCCCGGCACCGCAGCCTCGACCTGCTGGGCTCCGGAGATCCTTCCGCCTC
>NW_007001470.1:0-734 GCF_000164805.1 Carlito syrichta
TTTTGTGTTTTTTTGAGTTGGAGTCTCACTCTGTCGCCCAGACTGGAGTGCAGTGGCCGCTCCCGGCCACCGCAGCCTCGCCCTGCAGGGCTCCGGCAATCCTTCCGCCTCAGCCTTCCAAGTAGCTGGAACTACAGGTGTGGGCTACCATGCCTGGCTCATTTTTTGATTTATTGTAGAGCCGAGGTCTCACCATGTTGCCCAGGCTGGTCTCGAAGCAGTGGGCTCGGGCAGTCCTCACCTTGGCCTCCCAAAGTGCTGGGATTATAGGCTTGAGCCACTGCACCCGGCCGCAATCTCACATTTTAAAATAGACAAATCTTATATTTAAAAATATGTTTTTATATATTAATAAGAACATAAAGAAATCACCCCCTCAGCTTATCCACTTCTGTCTTGAGGAGTCTTTAAAAAGTATGGATTTTGGGGGTCTCTCCCTAAACCTACAAAAACAAATCTTCTGGAATTCAGACCAGGAATCCTTTTTATATTTGGTTTAAAAAAATTTTTTTTGAGTAGGAGTCTCACTCTGCCCAGACTGAAGTACAGTGGCATGTTCATGGCCACCGCAGCCTCGACCTGCTGAGCTCAGGCGATCTTTCTACCTCATCCTTCCAAGTAACTGGAACTACAGGTGTGTGTTGCCATGCCCAGCTAATGTTTCAATTTATTGTAGAGATGAGGTCTCACCAACTTGCCTAGACTGGTCTCAAACCCCTGGACTCAGGCAATCC
>NW_007001471.1:0-1056 GCF_000164805.1 Carlito syrichta
ATCGGGTTGATAGGAGTGCTTACCTCAGTGCTACTGTGAAAAGAAAAGAAGATCATTCACTTAAAATGTTGATGATAATAACTGACACAGTAGGAACTCAAGTAAATAACAATATAATTTACTAACTTCAATAATAGAGTAATATATACATCTCCATAATTTTAGAATATATAAATAAATATAACTCTAATAGAGACACCAGAGATTAGTATCAGCCCATAGTGAAAATGAAATAATAACTTTAAAAAGGCAAGATTTTTTAAAACCAGCATTTTTTTAATATGTACTTTTTTGCCACATAATAATTTGAGGGCATTACCGTCCTTTCTATTCTCAGAAACACATATGAGGTGGCTACCTTCATTTCACAGACTAGAAAAGTGACACTTAGAAAAGTATCCAATTGTGAAGTGAGGAAGTCATAGTTTGAATTTTGGTTATCTAGCCCTAGGATCTGCTCTGTCTGTCTCACATGCCTAAGGTCTGCATGTTCATTGACGATATTTTCCTCGTAAACAACCCAGCCAGTGGAATGTAGCACCACTGAGTGTGACTGTACTCCTCTGCTGCTAAGTTGCTGATGGCTAGACTAAGTGAATAGTGTCTCTGTCAGTTTCCTCCTCAGACCTATACTGACTGCTTTGCTTGGATATTGTGTGAAATAACTAATCAATGATCATAAAGTGCTTTGAAAACATGGAGTGCCAGATACAACTTCAATATTATTATGTGAGTTTACAGTGGGATAGCACAGCCATAAAGGTCAAAGCTATTTTGAACTGCATACAAAAAGGCTTGCTGATGTAGAAGAGAGTAGAAAGTGTTGTCTCTATAACAAAGGGGCTGGGAATTGAGAATATTTTAAAATATATATATTTTTTGGCCAGGCTCAGTGACTCAGCCTGTAATCCCAGCACTTTGGGAGGCCGAAGTCAGTGGATTGCCTGAGCTTGCATGTTCGAGACCAGCCCAAGCAACTTGGCAGGACCTTGTCTCTACATAATCAAAAATTAGCCAGGCGTGGTAGTGCATGCTTGTAGTTCTGGCTACTTGGAA
>NW_007001472.1:0-681 GCF_000164805.1 Carlito syrichta
ACACAGACACACAGACACACACACACACACACACACACACACACACACACCACAATCATACAAGCCAACAACAAACATATGAAAAAATACTTAATATCATAAGTCATCAGAGAAATGTAAATCAAAACCACAAAGGGATATCATCTCACATCAGTCAGAATGGACACTATTAATATGTAAATAAACATCAGAGATTGCCAAGATTGCAGAGAAAAGAGAATGCCCCTGTGCCATGGTGGGAATGTAAGCTCATTCAGTCCCTGTGGCAAGAAGTTTGAGAATTCATCAAAAACTAAAAATGGAAATACCATTTGAGCCAACCATCCCACGACTTGGTATATAACCAAATGAGCAAGAATAATTCTACCAAAAAGGCATCTGTACTTGTGTGTTTATTGCAGCACTATTCACAATAGCTAGAATATGGAATTAACCTAGGTGCCCATCAATGGTAGACTGAATAAGGCAAATGTATGGTATGTACACACCATGGAATATTGTGCAGTCATAAAAAAGAATGAAATAATGTATTTTGCAGCAATAAGGATGCAGCTGAAGGCTATTATTCAAAGTAAATTAACAAAGAAACCAAAAAAACCAAATACCACATGTATGTTTTCACTTATAAGTGGGTGCTATACAGCTAAGCATTGGGTACACATGGACATAAAGATGGGAACA
>NW_007001473.1:0-1211 GCF_000164805.1 Carlito syrichta
AAGCTTTTAAGAGGCAGAGCTGGACTTCAACCCAGATCTGACTTCGAACTTCAGTTTGTTCCACTGTTCAGTGCAGCTGCTTTGATGTTTATTAGCTACGTGGACAGACTGGATGGATTTCCAGAACAACAGGCCTCGAGGTCAAATCGCCTCAGGCTTCAGGTCTCAATTCTGTCACTTATTACCTCTGTGATCTTGGAAGAGCTTGTCTGTTAATCACGCTAACCTGTTTTTTCATCTGTAAAGTGTTCTTAATATTGGGCCATCAATCCTCACAGGATGGCGGAGAGTAGAGAGGAGCAAATGACATAGTGTATACTGAGTGCTAGATGAATACAAAGTCTTACAATCATTCCCTCTTGAATGGTATTGTTTGCAAGACTTATTCTGAAAAATGCATTTGTCTTAAAGGTTTTGTATTATTTTAGGACTCGGACATTTATCAAGTAAGCAGCACAAGCGATGTTGTGCAATAGAACTTTTATTTAGTTAGAGCTGAAATAAGAACTCTTAATGATCTATCTTGTTTTTTGTTGCTTTCTTGAACTCTATTTTTGTGAGCAAGATACAACAATTAGTAAGAAAAGAAGGGAATAGTGTGGATTGACTAAAAATCCTTAGGATCATATTGAGAAACCATTTGAGCAAGAATAGCTTCCCTAAGGACCATGGATGTCCAGTCATTTGTCCAAGGCCACTTACCCACCTAGACCCACATTCCTGGTGCTCTGCCCTGTGGTCATTCTACCTCTTCCCTCGTATCTCCTGATCTCTGTAGCCTGATGCTGAGTATTCACTCCTCTTCAAGTCCTGTCCCTCCACAGGGGAAGTCACCCCTTTTTTTTCCTGTAGACTGTGCCTACTCACACTGAATTGCTTCGCTTTTAAGAGTTTCACCCACAAAAGCTAGAAAGAGAAATTTCACTTTATCAAAATGTTCCATTTCCCACATTATCTCACGAATGGGTTTTTATTGTTATTATTTCCCTTATACGAGGGGGACCCCCAAAAAATGGAATTATCTTTTGGAGAGTGGACCTCATATAGTACAGATTTCCTCCACTAGGAAAGTGTGCTAGGCTTGCATTGGCATCAGTGTACCAGCTTGAGTTGTTGTGAGAGGCTGTGTGTTCAACTTCAGCTCGTTTTTGTTTGTTTGTTTGTTTGTTTGTTTGTTTTTGAGAATCTTTCAACAGTCTTTGCCCATTTCA
>NW_007001474.1:0-7186 GCF_000164805.1 Carlito syrichta
ATTCTATCCCTCCCATAACAACCCCACAAATAACCATACCACTATACCTAAAATTCTCAGCACTTGCTGTCATCATTCTAGGATTTACACTAGCAATAGAACTCAATAACCTTGCCTATTTCCTCAAACTAAAGTACCCTACTCAATCCCTCCTATTTTCTACTCTACTAGGCTTTTTCCCAATCACAATTCACCGCCTATATCCTCTTATAAAAATATGTGTTAGCCGAAACACAGCATCCTCACTCCTAGACCTCCTCTGATTAGAAAAAACAATACCAAAAAACACAGCCATAACTCACATACATACATCCACAATTACCTCCAACCAATCAGGCATAATTAAATTATACTTTTATCCTTTTTTATTACTATAATACTTGGGACACTGCTTATTCTCTAAAGCCCCCGAGTAATCTCAATCGCAATAAAAATAGTAACAAACAAAGACCAACCCGCAACCCCCATCGATCAACTACCATCACTATATAAAGATGCTACCCCCACAGAATCTTCAGGAAATAAACTAAATATATCACCCCCCAAAATAACCCAATCCTCTAAACTCTTAAACCCAATATTATCACGATACAACATCCACACAACCACAAACAACTCTAATAATAGCCCTAGCAGCAATACCCCTCATATAGAAACGCTTGATCCCCAAGCCTCCGGATATTCCTCCATAGCCATCGCTGTTGTATATCCAAATGCAACCAATATCCCACCCAAATAAATTAAAAATACCGTCAACCCAATAAAAACTCCCCCCAAACTTAATACTATCCCACATCCAACCCCACCACTAATAATTAAACCCAAGCCCTCATAAATAGGAGACGGTTTTGAAGAAAACCCAGTAAAGCCTATGAAAAAAGTTATACTCAATAAAAACACAACATAAGTCATTAATTCCCACATGGACTTAAGCCATGACTAATGACCTGAAAAATCATCGTTGTTATTCAACTACAAGAACCTAATGACAAATCTACGAAAAACTCGCCCCCTCATAAAAATCATTAACCACTCATTCACTGATCTCCCCGCACCCTCTAACATCTCCGCATGATGAAATTTCGGCTCCCTCCTAGGACTTTGTCCAGGACGTCAAATCGTTACCGGATTATTCCTGGCCATACACTCTACATCAGACACAACAACTGCATTTTCCTCGGTAACACATATCTGCCGAGACGTAAACTACGGATGAATCATCTGATATTCACATGCAAACGGAGCATCCATATTCTTTATCTGTCTATTTATCCATGTAGGCCGAGGCCTATATTACAGCTCTTATACCTTCCTAGAAACATGACATATTGGTATCCTATCATTATTTACCGTCATAGCAACAGCATTCATAGGCTACGTACTTCCATGAGGACAAATATCATTTTGAGGTGCCACCGTCATTACCAACCTCCTATCAGCTATCCCCTATATTGGCACTGATCTGGTGGAATGGATTTGAGGAGGCTTCTCAGTTGACAAAGCTACCCTTACACGATTCCTCGCCTTCCACTTTATCCTACCATTCATAGTAGCAGCCCTTGTAATTGTTCACCTCTTGTTTCTTCATGAAACTGGATCTAATAACCCATCAGGAATCTCTTCCGATGCCGACAAAATTCCATTCCACCCCTACTTCACAATCAAAGATATCCTAGGATTAACAGTCCTAATGCTACTCCTCATACCTCTAGCTCTCTTCACACCAGACCTCCTAGGAGACCCAGATAACTACACCCCAGCTAACCCTCTAAATACCCCACCCCATATCAGACCAGAATGATACTTCTTATTTGCCTACGCTATCCTACGATCTACTCCCAACAAACTAGGAGGGGCCCTAGCCCTAGTAATATCCATCTTAATTCTAGCCATTATCTACAACGAAGCACAACCTTTCGTCCGCTCAGCCAATGCTTATTCTGGATACTAGCCGCCGACCTACTAACACTAACTTGAATCGGAGGCCAACCTGTCGAGCACCCGTTCATCGTTATTGGTCAAACAGCCTCCATTCTATATTTCCTAACCATTCTAGTCCTTATACCCCTAATTAACCTAATTGAAAACAAAATGCTCAAATGATAAGTCCTCGTAGTGTAACTATTACCTTGGTCTTGTAAACCAAAAATGAAGGAAACAGCCTCCCTAGGACCCTCCCCTCAGGAAGAGGCTCATACCCCACCACCAACCCCCAAAGCTGGCATTCTTTATAAACTATTCCCTGCATACTTGCCTGTTTACGCTTCACTCACACTCCAAGTGCCCTCTGTTGGAGGCAGTACACCTACGGAGATGCCTTTTCCACTGCTCAAAACAGCTTCAGAACTCATCAATTTTGACACCTTTTCGTGCTTCTGCTACTTTTTGCTTCACCTCTTCCACACTGGGAAACATGTGCCTCGGAGGACTTTGTTCATCTGGGGGGGAAAATGTCACTTGGGGCTAGATGGGGTGACTGGGGAGGCTGAAGCACAGGAGTCGTACCACTTTTGATTAAAACTGCTGAACACTCAGCACGGGGTGGGCAGGTGAGCTCGTCAATCACCCACCGTGAAATCGACAAGAACATTGGAAGAATCTCGACAAAATTCACTGGAGCCAAATGCAGCCTCCTCTCACAGCTCTAGCTGGTACCCTGAGGCCGACAGGTTCTTGGAACACTTACCTAGATGGGGACGCCTGTACTCCAAGGGGCCCACCCTGCAAAAGATAATTCCGGCGTTTTGTTGTGGTTGTTGCTGGGTCCCCTCGCATTTCTCCCTATCGATCCTGCTGTTCTTGTCCCTCCTCCCGCAGGAACAGCATGGATGGCCCACTACACGACCCCGGTATTCTGACCGGAGGGACCCGGCGCCTGCTACAGGACGGCTGGGTGCCTGGGCTTTGGGGAAGGCATCACCCGGCCTGATGCCCTCTGCTCTTCAAGCTCTCGAGAGACCCACGTCTGCACACCGACCCCAGGGCCCTAGTCCCATGAAGTGGTGGCCTGAGTTCAGCCAGAGGTGGATGAGCACCAGCGGTTGCTCAGCCTGGCCGCCCTGCAGCTGGACGTGTTGAAGAACGCCTGGATCCTGTGGCTTCAGCCCTGCTGTGGTGAGCTCCCCTGTGGTGGTGTGACACGATGACCCACGTTAACCATCGGCAGGGGGACACTGGGGTCCTGGTCCTTGGAGTCATGAAGGCAGCCGAGTGCGGCGTAACCCACTCACAAAAAATAAGAGACAAGAAAGAGCGGCAGCAAACAACAAGCACCCAACACAACGTCCTGTAGAGGGCTCAGTGCAAAACTGCAGGACAAAACACCTCTGGCACTCGGGAGGATTGTGTTCAAGGACCACAGGCTCACCACAAGCAGGCTGCTCTGTACCCCCAAACGTACAAGCCCCGGCAGAAAATGTTGCCGTGTCATTCAGACTTGCAGGCCGTGAGGGGTGCCTCACGCCTGTTATTCTAGCACATGGCGGGGCCGAGGTGTAAGGATTACATGAGGCCAGGAATTCAATATTATTATTATTATTATTATTATTATTATGTGGAGTACAAGTCAGGGTTACGGATACAAACGCTGATTATGCAGGTACCCTTGTTGATGAGGTCTGACCCTCCCTCCCCTAGCAGCCTCCCTCAACTGCCAATCCCACCCCCCTTCTGACAGTTTTGCACTAGGGATTCCCAGTTTGCCAATCCCTTTCGTATAGCATTATAACAGAGGCCAGGAGTTCCAGACCAGCCTGGGCAGCATAGCGAGATCTCATCTTTCCAAAAAAAAAAAAAAATTGGCCGGGTGTGATGGGGTCTGCTGCAGTCCCAGCTGCTCAGAGGCTGAGGCGGAAGGATGGCCTGAGCCCAGGAAATCCAGGCTGAGGTGAGCCGTGATCATGCCACTGCACCCCAGCCTGGGGGACAGAGTGAGACCCTGACCAAAAGAAAAAGAAAAAGAAAGAAGGAGCAGAATCTTCAAGACCAGGCACAGTGGTCTATGCTGGCAGCCCCAGCATGTTGGGAGGCTGAGGTGGGAGGATCCAAGGACCAACTGCTCACCCATCCTTGATCCACCTCTACCCAGAGTATTCTGGGCTGTCCTCTGCCCTGTCCTGTGGGCCTCAGCTTGGCCTTCCCCGCCTCTGAGAGAGTGTCTCGGCAGAGCATCCCACTTGGGAAGCTCTCGTTGACCAAAGCACCCCTAAAGCGGCCGGGCTGTCACAGAGGCAATAAACAAAGCCCAAGGATTCACAGCACGTGCCAAATAAAAGGCAAAGGCCTTGTTTCTACACAGAATTCCCAGCACCGTTGTGAGAGATTCCAAGTCAACGAATTTAGAGGCTGGGCCGCCTGACTCTACTCTCTTGGACAAGAAACCCCCTCCGCACTGTAAGCCAGCTCCCTCCACACTCTAATCCGGCCCCCCACCCCAGGTGACTCTGGGGTAGCTTCTTTCTGTCTAGAGACTCTAAGTGAGTGAGTGTAGTTCGGGGCTTCTCTGTCTCTCTGAATTAGAGACAGTCTCACTCTGTCACCCAGGCTGGAGTGCAGGGCTGCAATCATAGCTTACTGTAGGCTCCAACTCTTGGGCTCAAATGATCCTCCTGCCTCAGCCGCCCAAGTGGCTGGGACTACAGGCACATGCCCCACATGTGATGCATTTTTTAATTTTTTTGACGCAGATAATGTCTTGCTACACTGTCCCAGCTGTTCTGAAACCCCTGACCTCAAGTCATCCTCCCGTCTTGGCCTCTTGAGTAGCTGGGACAGTAGTTGTGCTCTCTGACTCTGTTGTCAACACACACACACCGAAGGATTTGGGGCAGCCCACCCCACCTCACAGGCCTTTGGGAAACACTGGTTTCACCTGATTCAGAATGCAAATCTAAGTTGCAAGGGATGGGAGCCAGGTCCTGGACATATCCCACACCCCACACACCCCTGCATCTCCCTCCACCCCCACATTCTCCCCCCCGCACAGACCCACTCGACATTAAAGTACTTCTCTAAGGGTCCCTCTAGCCTCGCTGACATCCAGCATCCTCCCAGCATCCTGAACGGGTATTTCAAACGCCCAGACGGGTGCAACTGGTTGCATCTCAATGGCTTGACTGCAGGAGGTGAGTTTGAAGACCCTTTGTGAGAGGGAGGAAATGGCTTCCCGGGGTGCCCAGGTCTCACCCTGGCTCGTCAGATTTTCCTGGGCCTCAGCCTCTCCAGGAGACCACCCGGGAAAACACCCCATTTCCAAGATCCAGGAGATTAGTGGGTTGAGGAGGCGGGTTCACGACGGGATCCCGAACCTGGATGGGCAGAGCCCTTGTCACTCGTGGACTCGGGTTTAGGGAGCTGGGCACAAAGTCCTGGGCTCCAGGGAGGCAGGACCCACCATGGGGTGGGGAGGGGATGTGCTGTGCCCGCCCCCAGGTTCAAGGGAGCCAGGGATGCCAATCCCCACTGAGGCCTGGGGGTGGGAGAGGAGGAGTTGGGAGGGTCTAGGAGAGGGATTGTGGTCTCCTTCTTCGTTGGAGGGGGCTTGGGAGGAGGGCATCCCTAACACCGCCTCCTCCAGAGCGTGCCTATGCCCTCCTCACTCACACACACTAAGGCACATCTCCCGGACCCCCTTCCCCCATGACTCTCTAAGAAACTCTCCTTCCTACCAACAGGCTCGTTCCCATCCCCCCAGCCTGCATTTCTAACGTCCCTTCCCCCAGTCTTTGGACAGCAGCCTCCCCAGGGTGTAATGTGGTGGGGGGGCCTGGGACATGCTGCATCTTCCAGTCTTGAATGAGATGGAACAGAGTGTCCCATGTTTCTCAGTAGCTTGTATGTCAAGACTTCTCAGGCAGTGCCCTTTGCGGCGTTGCTGGATTTGACACCACCTGCCTGCATGTTGGGAGCCGACCACAGAGGCCCACTGAGCGTTAGGGATCAGGAAGGGCCGTAGACCCCGAGACCGCTAGGATGTGTTCGGGAGCTGTTGACCCATTCTCTCCCTCCTTTTCCATTTGGCACAAACTACCAAGAAAAGCTCCAGTTGGCTCTAACAGAAAACTCAGAGACCGGAACGTACACAGCTAACCGAGGAGTCTATTGTTCCCATTCCCCACGGCTTATGGTCTTTTGCTTTATCACAATTTAAGTTTGACTTTGAGTCACGTTGAGGAGACTTAGTACAGGTCAGAGGTTCTCTTGATGCGACCTTTAGAAATTTATAGATACAGATTTTAGAAAATAGTTTATATAGATTAAGAAAAATTAAGTAACCATTTTATTATAGAAGTGTGGTTAGTTCAGTCTGATTTAGGGGGGCCAGTGAAGTTTGTATTAGGCTGGCTAGTGCTAGGAGAGAGAGTAACTATAGCACCAATTGTTTTATAGAAACCAGTTTGAAATAGCATAGAATAGTAAAAGGCAATACATCATTATGTTGGTTTTAGGTGTAAGCATGGAACGATGTTATGTAGCTATAAACAATTAAGGGTACATAGAAACTGGATAAGAACTTCAGGTTTTTCCTTATGTTTGAAAAATACATCTGCTTGAGAGTGGGGGGTGTCCTGTGTGCACCTGGACCTGTTCATGGGAAAGACACGTGCTACCTTTTGTGTAACCATAGCAGCAGGAGTTCCCGTGATGATAACTTTCAGGAGTTTGGGGATAAAAGCCCTGGGATTACACCCACTAAACGGCTTCTGGTCACTTGAGCAGGAGTCCGGTCTCTTTCTTTCTCCCCTCTTCTCTTTCTTTCTCTTTCTCTTTCCAGAATAATCACCGACGCTGCCCCACCTTACAAGGGACCCCCTAAAACTCTCTGCAGGGGCTGGCCCCCCGCACCTGCAGTGACATATGAGACCCATGGCCAAACAGGCTTTATCTGATGACTGATGACCTTGGCATTGGTGACATCAGCTGCTATGGCCACAGCTGCGTCAGATATGGGGCGACGCATTCCTCAGTTGGGGCCTCCAGTGCAGAGGCGAGAGGAAATTCAAGCCCCTGATCATTTTCCTCTCACATGATCCAATCGCAACTTTAAGATTTGTGCTCATGTTGCTTTGTGTGTGTGTGTGTGTGTGTGTGTGTGTGTGTGTGTGTGTGTGTGTGTGTGTTTCTTGAGTTGGAGTCTCTCTCTGTTGCCCAGGCTGGAGTACAGTGGCCTGATTGCGGCTCAACCTCG
>NW_007001475.1:0-694 GCF_000164805.1 Carlito syrichta
CAGAATTAGAGTGTTCTAAGATCTTTATATCATTCAAAATGAGGTAGAGGTATTAACTTGAGACTTCATTAAATCAAATATGCTTATTAATATTTTAAAGATAACTGTGATTGCTAGCCTTCAAGATGGTCCCCAGTAAGCCTCACCTCCTCATACTCAAGCCTTTATCTAACCCCTTTCCAGTTAGTCTTTGTGACTAATCAAATTTGATGAAAGACATGGTATATCACTTCCAAAGCTAGATCACAAAAGGCATTTCAGCTTTTGTCTTACTGAAGGAAAGCTAGCCACCATGTTTGAGGACACTCGAGCAGCACCATCGAGAGGTCTCTGTGGTAAACTAAGGGCTCTTACCAACAGCCAACACCAATATACCAGTCATGTGAGAAAGTCTTTTTGTAAGCAAATCCTCCAGCCCCAGCCAAGCCTTCAGAAGACTTCAGCCCCAGGTAAGGAAAAAAAAAACCAAACAGCCCCTTTAAAAAGTGGGCAAAAGATATGAATAGACACCTCTCAAAAGAAGATGTATGGGCAGCCAACAGACACATGAAAAAGTGCTCGGCCTCACTCATCAACAGAGAAATGCAAATCAAAACGTAAGAATGGCCATCATTAATAAAACAAACAACAGATGCTGGAGAGGATGTGGAGAAAAAGGAACGCTTCTACACTGCTGGTGGGAATGCAAACTAGT
>NW_007001476.1:0-643 GCF_000164805.1 Carlito syrichta
AGCACCCCTGAGCTCCTTGTAGCTGTATATCTATTGATTCCAATTTAAAACAGAAATCTGAAGCCACCCTGAGCATTGGCATTAGAATTGTCTCAGTGACGTTTTACGTAGAGGTCAGCAATGTAGCGTGATGTAGTGCCAGGCTTTGGAGTCAAGTGGAGCTGATTCACTTAACCTATCTAGTCTCCAGGTCTTCCTATGTAAATGAAGGATGATCCCTGGTGCCTCACAGCACTGTGAGAATTAAGTGAATTGGTATATGTTGGGTGCTAACACAGGGTCTGGTACACAGTCACAAGAGGTTTCTATTACTACTGTTACTATTGCAGGCCAATATTTGTTTGAGGATACTCACTGAGATAATTTACAACTTCACAGCTAAACGGGTGGGAAGCTGACTTAAAAGTCCCTGTGACCCAACGCAGTAATCTTCTTTCTACCAGATTTTCAAATCTCCTCCAAATTTTCAAAAAATAATGAGTATTCTTTCTAATCTCCCGACCTTTACTCCCCCTCATCTTTACTGTCTTCTCAAAAACAGTTTACTAGTCTTCCTTCTGTCAGCCCTGAGGACGGTTGTTGGTTGGTAATGCTTCTGTAGCTATATATGCACTCTCCATTAAAAAAAATTGCAGCTGGGCAC
>NW_007001477.1:0-641 GCF_000164805.1 Carlito syrichta
GAGGAAGCTCTGGAGAGTAGGCTCCCTGGTCAACTTCACTCGTACACATTGATAAACCAAAGCATTCCTTAGAAGAAAATGCATCTGCAGATGGAGAATGTGGGCTGCCATCTTCCTAGGACACGCCATGGGGCAAACAATACGGGAGACAGTTCTCAGGTCAGAAGGCTGTGCTCCAAGCACAGACTTAGAGCAGGAGAGTAGATGGTTATCAAGGGACATTTCTATCCAACCAAAGCAAGTTGAAAAAACGCCCTTCTTGCCCCTGGAGACATTTCTAGCTAAAGAATAAGAGTGTACTTCTGGAATTAGGACACTTGCCTCCTGCATGGGCCCCAGAAAGCACGCATTCTGACACTCTGTAAGAAACAGAAATCTTGCACTGATTAGGGACCGAGAAGTAGAGAGGCCCTTCACGGATGAAAATGTAACGAGAAAGATTCCCGTGTGCACAAAATATAAAATCATGATATCTGAACTCATACCTTCGTGGTGACATGAACTGGAAAAAGACTGCTTTGTATCCTCATGTCTTTCTTAATCCGAGATAAGGGCCAAAGCTTGATGTGAAATGAAATGTTCAGACCACTTAGAACCACCTAAACGAATTGATCTAATTTCCAGTGGATGTGTCTAAGGAC
>NW_007001478.1:0-1004 GCF_000164805.1 Carlito syrichta
GAGGGGAAAAAGCACTGGAAGGCCAAGGAGGTTCACCAATAAGATGCTGAGGAGACATGCCACAGGGATGTTGAGGTGGTGTACAGTGCTGCTGAGAAGGGTTCTACAGAAAAACCAAAATGTCTTGTGGCAGGAAGGCTGATTAGGGGCATGGGGGGATGCCAATGAGGTATGCCATAAGAAGGCCATATAAACACACTCCAGAGAGACCAAGCAGTTGCTCAGGGGTATCACCAAGGAGGTGCATACTTTAGTAATGCCAAGGTGGTGCACCACAGGGAGGTAGAGAAATCACAACATGTGGAGGCCAAGAAATCATGCTGAAGAGTTACCAGACACTCCACAAGGGTACTGAAAAGGTGAACAGTGGGCACTCTAAGGAGGCACGTCATAGGGACACTGCAGAGACGTGCTTCAGGTATACTGAGGAGACACCCAGGGAAGGAAGAGTATGTGCGGTGTGGAAAGGCCAAGGAAGCACATCATAGGCAAGCCAAGGTGACACACAATGGGGAGGTCAAAGAGGTGCATCGCGAATTTGCTGAGGATACACGCTGTGGTGACACTAGGGATGGGTGACATGGGGTCACAAAGGAGGTACACTGCAGGGAAGCCCATGAAGGATGTCACAGGGTCACAGAAGAGGCCAAGGGGGCAAGTCATGGCAAGGAAACACTAAATATGTGCTTTGAGGATATGCCAAGAACGTGCACCATGTTTCTGCCTAGGAATAATTCCATAGGACCACCTTAGAGGCATACTATTGGGAGGTCGAGGAGCTGTGGCACAAAGAGACAAAGTTGGTGCTTTGGGAGAATACCAAGAGGGCAGAACTACAGGGATGTCAAGGAGGCATGTCATGGGAATGCTGAGGAAGCATGCTGCAGGACTGCTGAGGGGCTTGCCATGGGAATACTGAAGAGGCATTTCACAGAAAGCCTGAAGAGGCACTCCATGGGGTGGACAAGGAGGCACACTATGGGGTGGTCAAGAAGGTGTGCCAC
>NW_007001479.1:0-773 GCF_000164805.1 Carlito syrichta
AATAAAGGCCAGTGAAATATTCCACACCCAGGGACATTTCTTCCCCCACAATCCCCTTTTTCATGACTCTAAGGCCAGTCGCCCTGTGAACACACCACACTCAGTTGAGAATGAGTGTACGATTCTGATGTTTTTGGAGACAGGGTCTAGCTCTGTGGCCCAGGCCGGGGCCTGGGGACTTGATCATCATTCTCCACCAGCCTCGAAATTGCAGGCTTTGGTGATCACCCAGCCTCAGGCTCCAGAGTGATCGGGACAACTGGCACCTCATCCCCAGACCTCCTTGTTGGGATGTGTGCAGAGACAGAGTCTCACTGCATGGCCTGGGAAGACCTTGGGCTCCTGGGATCAGCCATCCTCCAGCCATGGCCTCCAAGAGTGCTGGGATACCAGTCGTAAGACCTTGTGCCTGGCATTCTTGTTCCTTTTTGATGAAGGATGGAGACCGGGCTCGGGTGCTCAGCATCGTTATCTCAGCTCTTTGGGAGCCAGTGCCAGTGGCTGGCCCTAGCATGTGGGCTGAGATCTACCTGGGCAAATCAGCGAGATTCATCTCTACCCTCTGTCCCAAATGACCTGGGCATGGTGTGTTGCACCTGTCATTCTGGGATGTGGTGGGCTCCATCCTGGGACATCCTTTTGCATTGCTCACGCCAACAAAATGTGTGAGTCCAGGCCATGCACTATGGGTTACAGCCATCAGTCCTGCACCATGGGCAGCCGAGGAGGGAGGCTGCCTGCACCCAGGGGTCTGAGACCCGCACAGGCAATGT
>NW_007001480.1:0-871 GCF_000164805.1 Carlito syrichta
TGGTATTCTCCTTCAAAAAGCAAAAGTGGGCCAGGTGCCATGGCTTACATCTGTAACCCCAGCGCTTTGGGAGGCCAAGGCGGGAGGATGACTTGAGCCCAGGAGCTCAAAACCAGCCTGGGCAACATATTGAGACCTCATCTTTATTAAAAAAATTAAAAAATCACCCGGGCATGGTGGCACGTGCCTGTAGTCTCAGCTACTCAGGAAGTTGAGGTGGAAGGATCACCTGAGCCTGAGAAGTCAAGGCTGCGGTGAGCAACCTGGGCAATGGAGTGAGATCCTGACTCAAAAAATAAAATAAAATAAAATAAAATAAAATAAAAAAGTAAAAAGCTAAAGTGCCATTAAACATTAAAAAGGTGCGGCAAAAAATGGATCCTCACTGTACATGCACATGGTAGATACCACCCTTACCACTCGCTGCTGCCAACCTTATTCTAAGAGTATAAGGAGTTCTACCACCCTCCTAGTGAATGGCTAAATAAGCTCATACTTCTAAGTTGCTGAGGTCTGAAAACCATTAAACACCAAGGGAAACACAAGAGTCACTTAACCCCGCTCTAGGACTTGGGCCCCATGACCTTACCGGTGACATGAATATTGTCTCTTCTAGGTAATTTCCCAAACTTGGATTCTGACTCTCCGGAGGCAGGGAGAAGACAGTAGTTTGCCTTAAGAATGATCGTCGGTTCAAATCTCAGAATCGTTTCTACAGACAGCTTTCTTTCCTTTCCTCTAGCCAATTTCTAATGTCAAGGGCACTGCCCTTCTCCCCATACTTTCCAATTATCCTTGCATGTCACCAAATTGGCTTTCCCTCTCCAGCAAAAATAAATGATCAGCAGCACTCTAAAAAAAAAAAAAAAAA
>NW_007001481.1:0-1254 GCF_000164805.1 Carlito syrichta
ATATATATACATATTTATATATATTTATGTATAAATGTAAATTTGAAATTAACTCTCACTGGAATAAGCAACACGTAATATAAATAGCATGTTCAATTTATTCTTTTCTTTCTCCCTTCATACTTTCCTCCCTGCTCCTTCCCTCTTTTCTTCCTTCTGTCCTTATTATTTTTAGTTTGAGTCTCATTATGTTGCCCAGACTGAAGTGCAGTGGCATGATCAGGACCTTGACCTGCTGGGTTTAGGCAATCCTTCCGCCTCAGCCTTCCACGTAGCTGGAACCACAGGCGTGCACACCATGTCTGGCTAACTTTTTGATTTACTGTAGAGACAAAGTCTCACCAAGTTGCCCAGACTGATTCCGACCTCCAGGGCTCAGACAAACAGTCCTCTTGTCTCTGCCTCCCGAAGTGCTGAGAAAACATGCTTGAGCCACTGTGTCCAGCCCATTTTATCACTTTTGACTACCTTCTGGTTTGAGGGTTTTTTTTTTTTCAGATGATGAGCTGTAAAAGTGCTAATAAATGAGACATTTATACTTCCTTTTTTTTTTTTTGAGTTGGAGTCTCACTCTGTCGCCCAGACTGGAGTGCAGTGGCCGCTCCTGGCCACCGCAGCCTCGACCTGCTGGGCTCCGGCGATCCTTCTGCCTCAGCCTTCCAAGTAACCGGAATTACAGGCGCGCACTACCACACCCGGCTAATTTTTTGATTTATTGTAAAGATGAGGTCTCGCTGCCCAGGCGGGTCTCAAACCCACGGGCTCAGGCAATCCATTCACCTCAGCCTCCCAAGGGCGCGGGATTACAGACTGAGGACACTTATTCTTTAAGGTAGTATGTTCCATCCACTAATGTGCCTACATAGCCACCAAATAGCCATTAACAGTCTTAAGAAAGTGTAAATGATATATATTTCATTTCTAGTATTTTACAATTATTCAAGATAATTTTTTAAAATGCCATTTGAATTTGAATTTATACACGATTCATGCTTTACTCAAAGTAATTTGAATATGAATAAAAAATAAGCCTAATGGCAACAAAATAGTTTATATGGAAAAATCAACAATATAATTACCTGAGATATGAAACAGGATGCTAAAATGCATCATTAAAATGGCAACAAACAATAGAAACTATCATCTTCTCAGTTCACTTCTTTAAGATAACATAAAGAACAACCTTTTTTTTACATGCATATTTTTCTTGATAATATTTGTAATGTTCCAGGAATGTTAATCATTCACTCAATT
>NW_007001482.1:0-5385 GCF_000164805.1 Carlito syrichta
AAACACTTGGGGAGCAGAGACAGGAGGATCACTTGAGCCTGGCAGGTGGAGTCTGTGGTGACCGTGAAGGTGACCCTGCTCTCCGGTCTGGGTGACAGAGCAGGATTCTGACCCCAAATAATAAAAATCACTACGACCACTAACATTGCCCCCCCGCCACACAGCACAAGAAGTCACACTCAGGGATAGGAGAGGAAAAGGAACTTTCTGGCCTGTCGTTTTCAGGAGGTGGCCACCCCTCACTCGTGCCTCATGGTAAAGACACGTGTGAGCTCAAGGAATAGACAGCTGCGAGTTAGGGTGGCTGTTGGACACAGAGTGATCAAGACGGCCAAGCAACATCATGGACAGCCCAGGTTTCTATCACGCGATCTGCAACTTTTGGGCATAGGGAGGGCCTCTTCATCTCCCGATCACTCATTTATCACTCACCCACGTGAAACTTTAACTGTGGAACCCTGGTCCCCCATCGTGATGCATGTGGGAGGCATCCTTTCTGTTGCTGGTGTCTCCATTGGCCGGGCTGGGGCACGGTGATAGGATCGTGGCTTTGGGGCCTCTACCTTTGGGGCTCTGTCAGTCCTCCTGCCTAGGCCCCTGAGCAGCCAGGACTCCCGGGTCCACCTTGCCTGACTATTTGGGGAAACTCTTGCCCAGACGAGGTCTGGCCCCTCACCTGGGCTGGTTTCTGACCGCTGGGCTCAGGCAGCCTCCTACCTCAACCTCTAAGGGTGAGGGGCTGATGATCGTGAGCCACGTTACCCAACCTGGACTCGCATGTGTTGTCACTGGGGGTGGTGCAAAGTCATGCCCTGGGACGGAGGCCACTGCATGCCCTGTAGCTGGGATTGCAGGCACCACCATGCGTGATTCGAGTGTTTGCATTCCGGTGAGTGATGAGGTCTTGCTATGTGACCCAGGATTTTTTCAAACTCTTGGGCTTCAGTGGTCTCCCAATTTGGCCTCCCAAAACCACAGCTCCATTGCCAATCCACTGTCTTTTGGGAATTCTACGACTATGGATGCGGCCTCCTTCCCAAATGATCTCTGTCTGTTCATGATGATGCCAACTCGATACCAAAATGGATGCTCTTGTTTTCTTTCATTTTTTTGTTTTCTTTCATTTTTTTTGTCAGAGTCTCACTCCGTATCCCAGGCTGGAGACCTTGGCTCACTCCCAGCAACTGCAGCCTCTGCCCACAAGGCTCTGGTGATCCTTCCCCTGGCCTTCCAAGGAGCCAGAACGACAGGCAAACACCACTACACCCGGCTCATTTGGGATGTAGGGTAAAGACAAGGTCTTGCTGAGTAGCCTGGCTGCTGTCCTCAGCTTTCCAAAGTACTAGGATGATGAGGTTTAGCCCCCAAGCCCAGCCTCGATCCTTCTTCAAAGATGAATGTAAAGGCTGGATGCTATGAACCATTCCTGGGATCCCACCACTCTGGGAGACAGAAACAGGAGAATGGCTATAGCTCATGAGCTCAAGGCCAGCCTGAGCCTTGCAGGGAGACCCCACCTCTGCACCCATCCAAAGAGTGAGTCTGGGGAGTGGTGACCATCACCCAGTCACTACAGAGGCTGAGGTGGGAGGATCACCAGAACCCACGATTTCGAGGCTGGCGGTGAATGACGGTCATGTCCCCAGGCTCCAGCCTGGACCACAGAGCCAGACTCTTTCTCCAAAATTATCAGAATCTTACAGATTCTCAACTGCGTATGGTGTGTTCAAAGGGACACTGGCTTTAGAGCCAGAAAAAATGGGACTTGGGGGTAAGAAATGTACCCAGGTGAGGGATGTGTCTGTGGTCTTTCTTGGCATAAGGTCCTTGTTGCCTAGTCTGAGGTCTGCCCTGCCTGGGGCACATTTCTAATCTTGGAGAGGAGAGTCAGCAGGAACCCAGTCAGGGAGTCTCCGGAACTCCCACACAAAAGTGGTGGCAGCCATTGGGGTGGTTGGGGCTGTAAGGTTCCGAGCTTGGGAGACACTCATATGGGGGGTGGGTGAAAGGGAAAAGGACTGAGGGCAGAAGGCTTTCAGGCAAAAGGATTTCTTTGTGGACTTAGATTTTCTGTCATTCATTCATTCATTCTTTCTTTCTTTCTTTTCTCTCTTTCTTTCTTTCTTTTCTTTCTTTTCTTTTCATTCCTCACTGGGTTGTCCGGGCTGCTCTCAAACTGCCCAACTCGGGCCATCCTCTTAGCATGGGCCTACAAAACTGCTGTGAACACAGGCTTTCCATTTGGTCGAAATTCTGGTCTTCCTGCCTGGCCCAGTACTCTTGGCCAGAGGGGATCCTCCCAGGGAGGCCTGTCCTCACCCACAGTTTTCTGGGTTTTGCTTGGGGTTGTGGTGGGGGCTTGCTATGGTGTTCAACCTGGTCTCGAGCTCATGATCTCTGGCCATCTTCTCATCTAGGCCTCCCCCTTTGCTGAGGAGACAGGCATGAGTTACCAGCCCATCCCCACTCCCCCAATGCTTTGAGAATCAAGCCCTCCCTTTCCCCGAGGCGACCCTTGAGAGGGTGAGCAGGTCCACCCTGGGGAACAAGGTGGGCAGATTGGTGGGTGCCCCAGTGGTGACATGCCCCTGCCTCAGGCACTCCCTGTGGGAAGGCTTGGCAGGTGCTGGGTCTGCCCTTACCACAATCTCGGGTCATCAGAAGGGATTGGTCCTCGTGGTGGGTCCCGAGAGGGGTGGACAGGCCAGGTGCAGTGTCTCAGGCCTGTCATCTCAGTGTTCTGGGAGGCCAAGGCACGAGGATGGACAGAGCCCTCGGGTTCGAGATCAGCCCGTGTACTTGGCAAGACCTCCTCTCATCTAGAAGCCAAAAAAATCATCCAAGAGAGTGGCTGTCATTCTGGCCACTCAAGAGGTTGTTGGGGGAGGATCACTGCAGCCCTTCTGGTGGAGGCCATGATGGCTTAGAGCAGGCCACTGCACTCTGGCCTAATTGACACAGTGGGACTCTCACTCACAATAATAGCACCAACCACCACCAACACCACAACCACTGGCCAACTTAGGAGCTCAGCCTGGCATTCCAGCCTTTCAGAGGCCCAAGAGAGTGGACAGCCTGAGCCTGTGGGTTCAAAAACAGCCCAGGACACTTGGTAAGACCTCGTTTTGTCCATCAAAAAAATTCCAAAGATAAGCCGGGCGTGTTGGCCCAGGCCTGTGGTTCCAGACACTCAGGGGGCCAAGGTGGGAGGATTGACTGAGCCTGGCCAGTGGAGTCTGCCGTACCCATGAGTGTACCCCTGTGCTTCGGCCTGGATGACAGAATGGCATCTGACTCCAAATAATAATAATCGCTACCACCACCACCACCACCCCTACCACCCAGAGCAAGGAATCACCCTCAGGTATAGGAGAGGAAAAGGTACTTCCCGGCCTGTCATTTGTGGAAGGTTTCAAAGGTGACCACTGGGCACCTCCTTCCTGTGCCTTCAGCCACATGCCCCAGAAGGCCTGCCTCCACACTCCACATTCATTTCCAACAGCAAAGACGTGTGTTAGCTCACAGAACAGATGGCCCCAAGCTACAGAGGCCATCAAGAACAGAGTGATCAAGGCAGTCTGGCAATGCCACAGCCAGACCAGGTTCCAGTCGCCCTATCTGCCATCTTCGGGCGGGGTGGGCCACTTCCTCTCTCGATCACTCAAATGTTCCACACTCACATGGTTATTTCCTTGGTGAGCCATGGACGCCCATTGTGACACACATTGGAGGTGTCTTTTTTGTCGCTGATGCCCCTGTCGGCTGGGCTGGGGCACAGTGGCATGATCGTGGCTTCCAGGATCTTGACATCCTGGGTTCAGTTGCTCCTCTCATCACAGCCCCCGAGTAGGCGGGACTTTGGGGTCTACCATGCCTGACTTATTTTGGGGACCTCTCACCAAGATTAGATGAGGTCTGGCCATGTTGCCTGAGCTGGTCTCTGACCGCTGGGCTCAAGCAGCCTCCCACCTTGGCTGCCCAGGGAATGAGGCTCATGACCATGAACCATGGTGCCTGGTCTCAAATGGCATGTTCTGTCAATGGGGGCAACATATAGGAACGTCAGGGACAGAGGCAACCACATCCAATGTAGCCAGGAACACAGGTGCCACCACGCGCGACTCCAGTGTTTGTGTTCCCGGGAGGGACGATGTCTCAATATGTGGCCCAAGTGGTTCATGAACTCCTGGGCTCCAGCGTTCCCCTGCCTCAGCCTCCCAAAGCCACAGCCCAATTGTCTGCCGATCCACCATCTTTCAGGTACTCTATGCCCAAGGCTGAGGCCTCCTTCCCCAATGATCTCTGTCCACGATGATACCAACTCCATACACAGATGGAAGCTCTTAGCATTCTTTTTTTTTATTGAGGCGAGTGTCGTTCTGTCGCCCAGGCTGAAGGGTGGTGGCTCACTCTCAGCCACTGCAGTCTTGGCCCACTGGGCTCTGGTGAGCCTTCCCCTGCCAGGCTTCAGGGGAGATGGAATGACAGGCACATGCCACAATGCCTGGATCATTTGGGATGGGCCGGCGACTGGCCTCAGCCTTCTAAAGCACTAGGATGATGAGGTTGAGGCCCTGAGTCTAGCCTCGATTCTTCATCAAAAGCAAACCAGAAAGCCGACCATGGCAGCCCTCACCTGAAACCCCAGTACTCTGGGAGGCCGAGGCTGGAGGGTGGCTGGAGCCCAGGAGCTCAAGGCCAGCCCAGGCCACACAGGGAGACCCCATCTCTGAATCCATTCAAACAGGAGGTCTGGGGGCGTGGTGCCCACCCTCCCGGCCACTCTGGATGCTGAGGTGGATGATCGCTGGAGCCTGTGATTTCGAGGCTTTCAATGAACAATGGTCGTGTCCTCGGGCACCAGCCTGGGCCACATAGCCAGACCCTATCCCTAAAAAAATCAGAATCATACACAGATTCTCTACTGCACGTGTGTGTACAGAGTGCGACTGACTTTAGAGCATGGAAAAATGGGATTGGGAGGAAAGAAATGTACCCAGGTGAGGAATTAGTCTCTGGCCTTTCTTGGCTGAGATCCTCATTGCCGAGTCAGAAGGTCGGCCTGCCTGGGGCACATTTCACACCTTGGAGAGGTGAGCCGGTAAGAAACTGGGCAGCGAGCCTTGGGAACTCCCGCAATAAAGTGGGGACAGCCATTGGGGGGCTTGGGGCTGGAAGGTGGCGAACTTGAGGGACCTTCACATGTAGGAGGCAGGGGATAAGAACGGAGGGTAGAAGATTTTCAGGAGAATGTCTTTCTTTCTTTTTTCTTTTCTTTCTTTCTTTCTTCCTTCTTTCCTTCCTTCCATCTGTCCTAGCTTACTTTCTCTTTTTCTTTCTTTCTTTCTTTCTTTCTTTCTTTCTTTCTTTCTTCCTTCTTTCTTT
>NW_007001483.1:0-893 GCF_000164805.1 Carlito syrichta
CATTGGGCCTATGTTCTGGAACCACCATTGCTGCACGTCACCAATATGAACAAAGATGTGTTATTCAGCCATAATATCACCTCAGACTGGAAATCTTAGAACTTTACAGGGATGGGTCGTGGGATTCCATTCTGCTTCCAAAAGGAGAAAACTGGTGCTGGAATTAAAGGATGTTATAACATCTCCAACTTTGCCTTTCAGAAATTTGACCAGGCTATACAAAGATTGAATGACACTGTTGGTAATACCACAGAATGTACAGAACTTCTATTTGTCTTACATCTGTTAATTTGTGTTTAATAGGCAATGTTACTTCTGGTGCATTTAACATTACCCCTAATCCGGACTACAATACCACTTCTATTACCAATTGTACAAATTGTAATTTGACTAACTGTTTACATTGTTTAACTGATGAGCACATTATGGTAGTATTGGTTCATCAACCGCCTTTTGTGTTTTTACCTGTGAATATTACTATCCCTTGGTATGAAAACAAAGGGCACAGTATATTACAACATTTATATTGTATATTACAACATTATAATATTATAATATTGTATATTACAACATTACAATATTATACAATATATTGTATATTACAACATTACACAGTATATTACAACATTACTATTCCTTGGTATGAAGACAAAGGGCACAGTATATTACAACATTTAGGAAACATGTAATCTAAATGTTGTACACCCAAAAAAGGGGTGTAGGGTTAATAGTTTTAGGTATATTGGCTTTAATAACCATGATTACATCTACAGCAGCTGCAGCTGCAAGCCTCACAACGTCCATACAATCTGCTAATTTCATCAACAATTTTACTAGTAATGTTTCCCAGATGATGGGAACTCAGGAAAAGATAGATTTTAAAATGGAACAAA
>NW_007001484.1:0-551 GCF_000164805.1 Carlito syrichta
GAAGCAAGCACAACTCTTTGTTTTTCTCCTTACAAATGGGGGATAAGTTTTTGTTTGTTTAGTGCTTAATGGACAGTTATTTCATAATTAGATTATTTTAATGAAAAAATTTTATATCAGATACAAAATGCAATACCATATGTACAGAATACTGTAGAGGACATTTCCATTATGAGTAAGAGTTGATGTAGTTAATTTAGTATTTCTATAGTTGGCTGTGATCTATCACCATAAAAGAATGAACTGGAATAAATGATTTTAAATCACAAGGGATTTAATGTAGACCTAAGTGAGATGTAAAAGATGATTTAGTTATGAAATGATTCACAAAGGAAGTTATAAAATCTCTGCCATTGGTGAACTCTAGAAACTATGTAGACAGTTATATTCATATTAGTAAATACAGATTTATTTTGCCTTGAGGTAAAGTATTGAATTGACTTCTTGTTCTCAATAACAAAGTCCTAATTTGCTTCATCAGTTTTAATGCCCACTATTTATTCCAGACATTGTTTATATTCTGTGTGTTAGTCTGAATATTCCAGGAAGTA
>NW_007001485.1:0-869 GCF_000164805.1 Carlito syrichta
ATGGAGGGCAACAGTAGGGCACCCATTATGGAGAAAGTCAAGTCACTGGTGTAACCATAACAGAGGAGGACTAATCAACGTTTGATCCATCACAGAGGAGTGGCAGTGCATGTGGTACAAATTACACAGGAAGGTCAGACACTGTGACAACCAAATCAGTGGAGGACCAGTCACTGGGACCTATATCACAAAGGAAACCAGATACCAGTGCAGCCATCACAATGAAGGACCTGTTACTTGGGCACTGATTACAGATGATATCCAGGCACTGAAGCACTGATCACACAGGGGTGCTAGTCAATGATGCACCAAATGCAGAGATAAACAGTAAATGAAGCACCCATCACAGAGGAGAGCAAGTTACTGATGTCCCAATTACAGAGGAGGCCCAGTCACTGAGGCACTCATCATAGAAGACAGTCAGTCACAGAGGCACCCAAAACAGAATCAGCCAGTTATTTGTAAAGCTCTGACAGAAGAGGACCTGTCACTGGGGCCTCCACAACAGAGGAGGTTTAGTCACTTAGGCACACATAACAGAGGAGGGCCAGTCACAGGGACACCCATTACAGAGACAGGAAAGTCACTGGGTTGTGCCTCAAAAAGGAGGTCCAGTCTCTGAGAAACTCTCAAAGAGGTGCAATAGTTACTGTGGCAACAATAACACAGGGCCAGTCACTGAAGCATCCATTATGGAGGAAGTCTAGTCAATTCGATAACCATCACAGAAAAGGTTCAGCCACTAAGACTCATGCCATTGAAGAAGGCCAGTCACTGGGACACCCATCACATTGGAGGCTTGTCACTGAGACACTCAATATTGAGGAGTTCCAGTTCCTGGAAAATCCATCACAGAAGAGGACTAGTAA
>NW_007001486.1:0-680 GCF_000164805.1 Carlito syrichta
GATTACAGGCATGAGCCACTGTGTCCAGCTCTCTCCACATTTTATACTAGGTACAAGTTCCAGTGGCCTCATGGCTCTTCTGAGCTCTGGAAGTTTCTCTCTTCTGTTTGTGCACACCAGCCTCACCCTCATCTAGAGCTTTTGTCTTCAAAGACATGGAGGGGTACCTCCTTCTTTGACCTCAACCTTCCACCTTCAGCCCCTAAGCCCTGCCATTTTCCTAATCAGTGATACCGTGACAAAAGTCTGATGTATAAGGGGACAGATAATACTGTCTTGATTGACAATGCTCCAATATGTATATTAAATGACTGACATAGAAAAGGGAGAAAGAGCCGGATGTGGTGGCTCATGCCTGTAATCCGAGCACTTTGGGAGGTGGAAGTGAGAGGCTTGCCTGAACCCAGAGGTTCGAGACCAGTCTGTGCAACTTGACAAGACCTCATCTCTATAATAAATCCAAAAATTAGCCGGGTAGTTCCAGCTACTTGGAAGGCTGAGGCGGAAGGATCGTCTAAGCCCAGTAGATCAAGACAGCAGACTCAAAAAAAAACCAGGAAAGAAAATGAAGAAAGAGTCCAGGTGTGGTGGCACACGCCTGTAATCCTAGCACTTGGGAAATGGAGGCGAGAGGATTGCCTGAGCCCAGGGGTTTGAGACCAGCCTGGGCAACTTGGTGA
>NW_007001487.1:0-587 GCF_000164805.1 Carlito syrichta
GGTCTCAAACCCGCAGGCTCAGGCAATCCACTCACCTCAAGGCACGGGATTACAGGCTGAGCCACTGAGCCCGGCCAGACTCAATATTTTGACTTGTTCCAATTTGTGCTTCACTTGCTCAGAGAAACTAGACTGGAAGAAGACATTTTTCTCAAGTGTTCTTTATCCTGCCTAGTTCTTAACAAATACACTGGCACCAACTATAAGAGACAAAATGGGAGGATTAATGAAAAGAAAATATCCCAGAGAAGAAAGACATAGCTATGAAAAGAGGAGAAAAGATGAATAACACACACTAGCACCAACTAACCATGTAACTTAATCTCCCAGCCTGTTCCTTGGGGTAATGTGCCTGTAGGTTGAATGTTCTCCTTACATCTGGTGACAAATGTGGGATTAGGCAAAAAATCTAATTATTATGGTGGGTCCCTATCGTTTTTCTCTTATTTAAAATGTAAAGACAAAGAGAGCGAATTAGAATTAAACCTTTTGCAGAGATGTTTTAACCAATTGATCTTTGCATTACAAAACTGGAACATGCTCCTGACTGGTCTCTCTTCCCTAAACAGGCTATGTCAAAAATAGAG
>NW_007001488.1:0-894 GCF_000164805.1 Carlito syrichta
GGATTCAGGGAAAATGGAACACTTCCACACTGTTGGTGGGAGTGTAAACTAGTACAACCTTTGTGGAGAACAGTTTGGTGAGTCCTAAAAGATCTAAAAATCAACCTTCCATACAACCCCACAACCTTCCTACTGGGAATATATCGAGAGGAACTCAAATCACTCTATGAAAAATATGCCTGCACACATATGCTTATTACAGCATTATTCACAATATCCAGACCATGCTGCCCATTGAAAGAAGACAAGATTTTTTTAAAATGTGGTACAAATACATGATGGAATATTATGCAGCCATAAATAAGGACAAAATTATGACCTTCACAGCAACTTGGATGGACTTAGAGTCTATAATACTGAGTGATCTATCACAGATGCAAAGAATTGAGTACTACATGTTCTCATTCAAAATCAGACCTTGAACAATTATCATAATATTATAAGAAAGGGATTGACAGTAGTGGGAAACTGTACACCTCATCAACAAGGGTACTGGTATAATGAACATCTGTATACCTAACCCTGAATTGTACCCACATCATTCTGGCATTCATGCCATTGTGATAATTCCTCCCTTTAATGCAGGAGGAGCCTGTGACTCATTATAATAAATAGAATATGGTGAAGACAGCAGATTGTCACTTCCATAATCACACGACATACGACCATAATGCTTTTCCCTTTCTGGCTTTGAGGAAAATGGCCATTTGGGAAAGGCCTATGTGAAAAGGGGTCAAGGGCAAACTCTAGAAGTGGAAAAGAAGGATTATTAGTACTTCTACTAATAGCAGAAACTGAGGTTCTCACTCCAATCTCATGAAGAATGTAATATGCCAGCAACCATGGGAGCCAGGGAATAGATCTGTCTCCAGTCGAGACTCAGCTATGACCATA
>NW_007001489.1:0-791 GCF_000164805.1 Carlito syrichta
GATCACAAGTTAACAGCCTAACAAATCACCTAAGGAAGCTGGAAAAGCAAGAACACCAAAACCATAATTTCAGCAGAAGAATCCAGATCACTAAAATAAAAATCCAAATTCAAGACATAGAAGACAAAAATATAATACAAAACAAAATCAGTGAAACAAATAGCAGGGTCTTTGAAAGGAAACAAGGTTGATGGACCCCTAGCTAGACTGATCAAGAAATTGAGAAAAAAAGCTCAAATAAACACAATAAAAAATGTAAAAGATCAAGTCACAACTGACCCCAAAGAAATACAAAAGATTATTAGAGATTACTATGTACACTTGTATGGAAACAAACTGATACCACACAACCTCCCCAGGTTGAAACAAGAAGAAATTGAGAACCTAAAGAGACCAATAACAACGCAGGAAATCAAGTATGTCATAAGAAAACTATCTACTAAAAAAAGCCCTGGACCAGACAGCTTTCCAGCAGAAATCTCTTTAATCTAGGGTAAACGCTGCAACAGCAAACACCACTGACTCTTTCCTTCTGCTGAACAGTTTAACCAATGAAAGACCTTTGTCAGCCTCATTACACAGAACGTCTAAGATCCACTAAGATAGCAAACTCCAACTCTTTCTTTGTGCCATCTCAAGTTGGTCTAGGAGGAAAGTTGAGTAAAACTTGGGATAGGGAATGTGGCTATGGGTGGTCACATAGCAGCCTTCAGTTTCTCTCTGATGACATGATTATTCTGAAAAGATGTTTCTGATATAAGATCTCCTTTGCCCCCACTTCACTAATAAGC
>NW_007001490.1:0-756 GCF_000164805.1 Carlito syrichta
CTTGGAAGGCTGAGGTGGAAGGATCGCCGGAGCCCAGCAGGTCGAGGCTGTGGTGGCCGGGAGTAGCCACTGCACTCCAGTCTAGGTGACAGAGTGAGACTCCAACTAAAAAAAAAAACAAAAAAAATGAAAAGGATTTCAAATAATTAAATTTAAATGCCATAAGTTAAAAAACCACTAACTCCTCCTGTATTAGGGTTCTCGGGGGAAAAAAAGTAAATAATATATATATATATTTGGAAAGAGAGATTGAAAAATTTATTATGAGGAAGTAGCTCACATAATTATGAAGTCTGAAACCCCCAAGATCTGCAATCAGCAAATTGGAGGTCCAGGAAGCTGATGGTGTAGTTCCAGTCTGAAGATGGAAATTTCCCCTTACTTAAGGGAAGATCAGCTCTTTTGTTCTCTTCAGGCCTTCAATAGATCAAGGCCCATCCACATTAGGGATGGCATTAGGCTTATCTCTGTCCACCAATTCAAATATTGATCACATCCAGAGCACCCTCAGAGACATATCTAGAATAATGTCTGACCAAATATGTGGGCACCTCCTGGCCCAGTAAAGTTGACACACAAAGTTACCTATCACATTCCCCACCAGAAATAAATTATTCAGCTTTTATTCTCAGCTTCTTGCATGCTTTCCCACATCTAATCTTTGGTGTATACTTTGGAATTCTAGACTTATTGTTGCTGAATCAATATTTTGACATGCTATATATTCTTTGTTAGTATAGCTCTTTTTATATTTGC
>NW_007001491.1:0-504 GCF_000164805.1 Carlito syrichta
GATATCATTGACTGTAACTCTCTTGGCATTTTCTGTCTTTTTACTCACTCCACTCCCGTGGAATTTAGAGGTAATAAGTTGGACATGCTCAACTATCTCAACTCTTTTTTTTCATTTTAGATGGAGATGACTTCAAAGTTCTACTTCTCCAGGTGCTGTAGTAAGCGCTAACTAATTATATCATGCGGTACACACACACACACACACACACACACACACACACACACACACAAAGCTGTTCCTAAAGACCCCCAAAATGACATCAGGATTAAGGAACACTGAGATACAAAACCAAAGATGACAATTTAAAGGAAAATACACAGAAGAGAGGATTTGGTGGTACCAGGACCCGTGGCTTTAAGTTTTGTGCCCGGAGTATTTTGTCCTTAATGTGGATAGCACATTCTATTGGGACCAATGTGCATTTACCGTGATGCCACTGGCTTTGAAGTTCTTTTCACTGGGCACGAGGCTTTAGCATGCCGTCTATCTTGGCAGATGACA
>NW_007001492.1:0-640 GCF_000164805.1 Carlito syrichta
CGCATGGTGGCGCCTGTGTTCCCGGCTACACAGGTTGTGGTGTCCTCCATCCCGGGGACAGCCATGCCCCCAACAAGACAATGATCATGTCCATGCCAGGCACCATGGCTCATGGCCATCAGTCCCGTGCCCTGGGATGCTGAGGCAGGAGGCTGCCTGAGACCAGGGGTTGGAGACCATCCCAGCAATGGGGCCAGACCTCACCTAGGCAAGATATTCCCAAAATCGAGTCAGGCATGGTGGACTTGGAGTCCCAGTTGCTTGGGGGCTGAAGCAGGAGGACCTCCTGAGCCCCACAGGTCAAGGCCCTGGGATCCACGTTGGTACTGCCATGCTCCAGCCAGGCCGACAGAGACTCCGGCAACAAAAAAGACGCCTCCCATGTGCATCATGACAGGCGTCCATGGCTTGCCACGAAAGGTCCGAGTGGGTGGGAGATGATGGAGTGATTGGGATAGAAGGTGCCCTCTCACTGCTCAAAGATGGCAGATTGGCCACTGGAACCTGGGTTGACAATGGCATTGCTGGGTTGCTTTGATCACTCTGTGCCTGACAGCCACCCTAACTCTGGGCCGTCTGTTCTGTGAGCTCACACGTGTCTTTGGCATGGAGAAAGAGTGTGGAGGGTGGAGGCAGGCCT
>NW_007001493.1:0-582 GCF_000164805.1 Carlito syrichta
AAAGAATATTTATCAACTTATTTGGTTTATATGATGTTTTCTCATGATTAAACTGGGGTTTTGAATTTTGATGAAGAATACTTCAAAATTGAAGTTATCTTCTTATTGTCACGGCAAAATGAGATAGCCATATGATTTTCAGAAGTGATATTAGCTGATTATGTAAGTTGATGTCTTGATGAATTCTTCCATATATAATTATGATTCTTCTTTTTCCATATTCCATTTGTTAAATGTCAGTCATTAAGACAACAAGGGTGCCTGCATAATGAACATTTGTATACCTAACCCTGAATTGTATCCCACTTGTTTAAAATTAAAAAAAAAAAAAGACCAACCTGTAAGTCAGGCAAGAGGAATTATACTTCACCTTCTGGAGGGAGAGCTATCAGAGAATTTGTGGACATAATTCAAAATTATCAAAGTAATTAACAAACATTTTATTTTATTATTATTTTTTGAGTTGGATTCTTTCTCTGTTGCCAGGCTGGAGTACAGTGTCATACTCATGGTCACTATAGACTCGACCTGCTGGGCTCAGGTGACCCTTTCACCTCAGCCTTCCAAGTAGCTGCAACTACA
>NW_007001494.1:0-1515 GCF_000164805.1 Carlito syrichta
CTCATATAAGGAAGATTCCTTATACTTCCTTAGCAACATGATGTGTAGTTTCCTGTATAGGACGACCTCCATTACCCAGCTTTCTGCTTCACTCTGCAGGATGCCTAGAGAGCTCCTGGTGACCGAGAATTCCAATTTTTTGGATATCAAGAGAAAGGCGTCCATAATGTTCTTTGCGTACTGGAATCCAGGATTCCTGGTTCCCCTCTAAAAGACCTTCCTAAAGGTGGAATATTCCAAACACAAAACCCCAATTCCTACCTGCCCACCTACAAGAATTTTCTGTACTTCTAGGTCACCTGAATCGAGGAATTTAGTACCAATATACCTTTTAATTCTGAGGAATATGATTATGGTCGTATATGGTCCCAGGAAACAATAGGGATTCTAGGGCCATATCCTTGGTTACAACTAACAAGAGGACCAGAAAGAACCTGAGGATCTGTAATGACAAATTTAGCATATCCACGGAGCAAGTAGCTCTGAAAATTTAGGGACCCAGAAGCACAGATTGCTGATTAAAACTTATCAAGTAACCCTGTAGATTTCGGAAAAAGAGAACTCCTAGAACAGGATTTCCTTTTAATTCTCAGTAAGATGCCCTGATTTTTCCTATCGATTTGGATGCCAAACTAAGTATATCAAAAGTCAGATGCACAGAAGTTTCCTAGGATCGTGGATTCCATGATTCCTGGTTACCCTTAAAAGTATGTAGTAAACATGTGGCAAGTGCAAAACCTTTGTCCCTTCTCAAAATAAAAATTGACATGGAAGGGGAAGGATTACAGGGTTCACCTTGAGACCAGAGTTACATCCAAATATGGCAAGAAGATTCTTTTTGTCCTGGAATCTGGCCTTAGTTGTTCTGAGGATCCTAACGGACTTGGAGTGCGCAACACCATTTAAAATTTGAATGGACAAGAATGTTGCTGGAGTCCTGAAATGACCGATTCATACTATCCGAATGCTAAATTGCTCTGAAACATTTGGGGAGCTCGAAGATCTGTTTCTTGTTTATCCCATAGCAGACAACCTGGAAAATTTTTGGATTGAGGGCGCGTACACTATTGATTATTTATTCGTACATAGTTGGAGGCCATGTAGTTTCCTGTATGTGAGGACTCTCTTTCCTTTGATTCCTGTTTCGAAACCCTGTTACTTGTAAGAAGTATTGTAGATTTCTTGATAGAAGAACCGTGGAAAAGAGAGTTCTTCTCTTTTATTAGCAATAGGCCATGTCGTTTCCTGTATATTAGGATTGCTATAATCCACATTCATGCCTCGAATCGCTGATTCTTCTTTAGCCGTCAGAAAGATGCCCTGTAGATTTTCAGGACTGAGGACTCGTAGAATCCAGATTCCTTACTTTAACAACAGCCATGCAGTTACCTGTATTGGAGTACTCCTGTTCACAGATACATGCGTCGAAAGCTTGATTCTTGTTTAGATTTTAGGAAGACGCCATATATTTTTTGGAGATTGAGAAAACATGTCACCCACATTCCTTAGCCTTTG
>NW_007001495.1:0-482 GCF_000164805.1 Carlito syrichta
AACACACATTTATTATGTGCCAGACACTATTTTAAGTGTTTTATATATATTAAGTCACTTAATCCTGACAAAAGTCTCTGAAATAGGTACTCATATTACCTCAATTTTACAGATAAACTGAGACACAGATGGTCAACTCATCTGCCTAACATCACAAAATAAGTACGTGGCCCAACCAGGAATCAAATCTAGACAGACTGGAGCCCATCCTCTGGATTATGCAGAACCTCTCTTAGTAGATGCTCAGTACATACTTTTTAAACAAATAAATTAATGAGATGAAGAATACAGAGAATAGTAATAGATTTAGGAGTAAACATTATGGACTAAGATTTGAGATATACTGAATCCAGAGTAGCTAAAGAAGACTGTGAAGTTCAGTAGAATAAGTAGTTTAAAAGGTAGAGATAAGCATTTAGAAGTAATCAGGTTCTACTGGAAGTCACCTATAAAATGGAAGCTTCTGTATAAAAAAAGCTGAT
>NW_007001496.1:0-532 GCF_000164805.1 Carlito syrichta
CTAGTCAGCCGGTGAGTGAGCCGACTGGTCAGCTGACTTAAATATTCGGTTGGCAAGTGAGCCGAATGGTCACCTGACTTAACTAGTCAGCCAGCGAGTGATCTGACTGGTCAGCTGATTTTAGTTAGCTAGGGAGTGAGCCAAATGCTCAGAAGAGTTAACTAGTCAGCTGGCAAATGAACCAACCAGTGAGCTGACTTAACTAGTCAACCGGTTAGTGAACCAACATGTGAGCTGCCTTAACTCATCGACCAGCGATCGAGCTGACCAGTGACCTGATTAAACTACTCAGTTGGCAAGCAAGCCGAATAGTTAGTTGACTTGTTGGCCTCTGAGCCAGCCGACAATTTAGTGAACCTGTTGACTGGTGAGCGAGATGACTAGTTTTCTGACCAGTTTACAGGCAAGCGAGTCGACTAATTAGCTGACCTGATGGAAATTGAGCGAGCCCATTAGTTATCTGACCAGATAACTGAGTTGCCAGCCTACTAGTTAGCTAAGTAAATAGCTGATTTGCTATCTGACTTAACTA
>NW_007001497.1:0-462 GCF_000164805.1 Carlito syrichta
CTCTGTGGCCCAGGCTGGGTACCGGGGACACAACTGTTGTTCACCGCCAGCCTCAAAATCGCGTGCTCCATTGATCATCCTGCATCAGCCTCTGCAGTGGCTGTGACGATGGGCACCTCGAACCCAGATGCCTTGTTTGGAAGGATGTGGAGAAGAGGTCTCCTCATGATCCGGGCTGGCCTTGGGCTTCTGGGTTACAGCCATTCTCCCACCCCAGCCTTCCAGACCACTGGGATTTCAATCATGGGCCGCCTCACCAAGTCTTCTGTTTCATATTCAATGAAGAATCGAGGCTGGGCTTGATGGCTCAGCCTCATCATCCCAGTGCTGTGAGAGGTCAAGGCCAGTGACTAGCCTGAGCCAGTGGACTGAGACCTTCCCAGGCAACTCAATAAGACTTCATCTCTACACTCCATCCCAAACAAGCTGGGCATGCTGGTGTGGGTCTGTCTTTCCGGCTTC
>NW_007001498.1:0-458 GCF_000164805.1 Carlito syrichta
AGAAAAAATGGCAATATAAAGAAAAAACAATTTAATTAGACCAACTTCAGATTCTGACTGGGAACTTGTGGTTTTCTTTCTGTTTTACATACATTTATGTGTATGTATGTATGTATGTGTGTATATATACAAGTAAATATATGTGTGTGTGATCCATGTAGCTCTGTGTTTATTTTTGTAGTTTCAATAGAGATTGGAGGATTACTTGTATGCCTATGTGTATAAAGAGAAAAGTTGGTTGTTGTGTATCTCTGGTGTCTTTTGTAGAGAGCTTTGCTTCTTGTAGCCATCCTGGAAATACTTTTCCACTATCTATGCTTCTTCTGAATGACAGCTGTGTCTATCTTCCCCGCCCTCTGGCACCTAACATCATACCTTGTGTATATGGTATCATACTATGTGTATATAACTCATCAAATGTTAATGTAGTAACAGGCCTTGAGGGAACTCCTGGAGCT
>NW_007001499.1:0-809 GCF_000164805.1 Carlito syrichta
GGCTACCTATGTAGCTTGCTTTTTAAGTCATCTGGCTAGACAGCAGGCTAGCTAGATAAGTCACCTAGAAATCCAGCTGGATAGCCAGCTCACTAGCTATGTAGCAAGCTTTTTAGTTCAACTGGCTAGAAAGCAGGCCAACTATTTAAGTCAACTAGATAAGTCAGATGGTTAGCTGACCTACTGGCTAGGTGGCTGGCAAGTTAAGCCGGCAGGTTATCAAGCTGGTCAGGTAGGTGACCAGCTAGTTAAGCCGGCTGGCTAGCCAGTTGACCAACAGGGTGGCTGGGTAGCTAAGCCAACTGTCTATCCCACTGTCCAGTCAGCCAGCTGGCTATTTAGGCCGGTTGGCTAGCCAGGTAACCAGCCCACTAGCTAGCTATTCAGCTGCCTAGGATTCTAGCCAGCCAGGTAGCCAGCTAGTTAAGCCAGATGTCTAGCCATCTAGCCAACAATGTAACTAGTTAGTTAAGTCATCTGGTTAGCCAGCTAGCCAGCCAACTAGCTAGTCAGCTAGTTAAAACATGTAGCTAGCCAGCTAGTAGTTATGTCAACTAGCAAGTCAGCTAAATATTCAGCTATCTTAAGTCAGCTAGCTACTCAGATTCTCTAGTCAGCTTGCTAGTTAAGTCTGCTAGCTAGTCAGCTAACTAGTCAACTTGATAGTTAATTCAGCTAGCCAGCTAACTAGTCAGTTACCTCGCTAGTTAACTCAGCTAGCGAGACAGCTAGATAGCTTGTTTGCTAGCTAGTTATGTCAGCTAGATAGCCAGCTAGCTAGTCAGATAGCTAGTTAAATCAGCTAGCAA
>NW_007001500.1:0-445 GCF_000164805.1 Carlito syrichta
ATTCCATTCCATTTCTCTCCATTCCATCCCATTACATTCCTCACATTCCATTGCATTCCATTCCATTCCATTCCATTCCATCCCTCTCCATTCCATTCCATTCCAATTTTTTCCATTCCATTCCTCTCAGTTGCATTCCTCTGCAATCCATTCCACTCCATTCCCCTCTATTCTGTTCCATTCCTTTCCTTTCCATTCATTTCCATTCCATTCCTTTCCTTTCCATTCCCCTCCACTATATTCCATTCCATACCATTCATCTCCAAACCATTTCATTCCATTCCATTCATTTCTTCTCCAATCCTATCCATTCCAAACCATTCCAATCCATTCTATTGCACTCCATTCTTTCCATTCTTTCCATTCCATTACATTCCTTCCTTTCCATTCCTCTCAATTCCATTCCATTACATTTTATCGCATTCCTCTCTGTTCCATTTCATTC
>NW_007001501.1:0-640 GCF_000164805.1 Carlito syrichta
AATCAGCTTTTCAAGTATTTGCCTCCACCTATAAGACCCAAGTTAAAGTAACCCACTCATTTGCCTACTGCCCGTCACCTGACATCTATACCTGTGCTTACCTGCCTGTTCATGATGAGGTGGAAGAGACCATCACCCAATCACTTTAACAACCTTCCTCCATCAAAGGGAAGGATTAAAAGGATTCAACCATGAGCAGCCAGTCACCATTGTCTTTCTAGACTCTGGTGTGGCCATGTGCTCTTTGAGCTATAACCGTTTCCATGTTTCCTGGCTTTGGCCCCTTTCCCTACCTTGGGAAGGTGAATCAATCTCTTCTCTCTCTCTCTTTCTCTCTCGTTTATATTTTCCAAACTATTGTGCATTTTTTACCTCTTTAATACGGCACCAGACACCCACACCCCCAGTAGGTCTGACCTAACATTCTGGAGGCACCCCCTGGGAGTGTGACCTAACAATAATGTTATAGTTAGACAATATGGGTTGGATGTTCTTTTTGAGTTTTTTTTTACAGTTTTGTTGATTTTCTATCTACTAGTTCTCTCAGTTGTTGACAGTGATTTTTAAATATCCTCAACTCTGTGAATTTATCTACTGTCTTTTATTCTACCAGTTTTTGCTAAATGTATTTTGAGGTTTG
>NW_007001502.1:0-437 GCF_000164805.1 Carlito syrichta
TCTTGTTTGTTAATGCCACCTGTACTGTTTAATCCTGCTTTCATCTATGAAAATAAAAAGCATGAACATAGACATGATATAAAATAGGAAGACTGGAAATTGTATTTAGTGTTTTATTTTAGACTGTAAAGTTTTTATAGTAGAAGAATTGAAAATGGAGCTTGGCTCAACCAAACTTTAGATGCCAGGCTTCATCAGAATAAGTTTCCAAAAAAGATGCATTTCCTGTTTTCAAATGATATGCTAGTATTGAATTCTCACTTGTATTTATAACTAAATAAAAAAATCTGTCTCTGTAGTAATTTTAAAACACAACAGTAGAATCATGGTTAAGATCTTGTTTTAAACATTAGCACTTACGTTTATGAGCATACAACCAAGAATGCACCCAAGATCATCTGGACATTAGCATCTCTTTGATTAGACAATATTAACCA
>NW_007001503.1:0-437 GCF_000164805.1 Carlito syrichta
CACCATGGGGCTTCCTGATGTTGTCCATGTAATGATATCCAAAGAGATGATCATGTCTGAATGGCACTATGTAATGAATGGAATGAGGAACAGACAGGCCACCTGAGGTTCTTCTGTCTGGCCAGTGAGGATCAGACTCCATCCTACCGGTCACTTAACTCTGCCCAGCAACTCCATAAGGGAATTGGTCGGTGTCTAGATCCCCTTCCAGCCTGGCTGGCATACCCATGGAAGAATCCACTGACTGCCAGGAAGAGTAGATGGGCCTCAGGCGTGCCACCGTCCGCTCCATCACCGAATGTATCACACAAAGTGAAACTGTGCACTTATCCAACACAGGTGAGACAAGCTCTGTCATTCTGTGGATTCTGTGCAGGCAGGGGATGTGGCCTTCCCGGTCCCACAGTGACACCAGTTGTCGTAGGGTTGGCGCCCAG
>NW_007001504.1:0-1490 GCF_000164805.1 Carlito syrichta
TTCCTCATTGTTCATGCATGAACAAGGGAAAAGGCTTGATAATATCTGAAAGGGCTAGAGCCAGGACTTGGGTCAGAGACATCTTTAACTGTTGGAACACTTGTCCAGTTCAGAAGCTGATCTCCTGCTCTGACTGTGTACAGAATGTTGGCAATTTCAGCAAACCCTGGGATATATAATCAACAATACCCTGCTGCCCTCAGGAATTCACATACCTGTGTCTTTGTGGTAGGCATGGAAATTTGAAGAATGACTTCTTTCCAGGCTGAGGTTTGTACTCGTTTACCTTCTTGTAGTCAGTATCCCAGGTAACAAACTTCAATAGAAGGAAGTTGTGCCTTTTTTGCAGACACACGATAGCCCCAGTTTTGCAGAAACTGTAGCAGAGCCTTAGTACAGTGCAAACAAGTGTCAAATTCTGAATCTGCAAGTAAGAGATCAACATACTGGAGTAAAATACATTCAGGGTGTAGGCCATGGAACCCTGACAAATTCTATTGCAAGACCTTCCTGAAAAGAGTTGGAGAGTTCTTGAAACCTTGCGGTAACTGGGTCCAAGTTAACCGCCTGGTGTCCCCTGTGTCAGGATATGTCCATTCAAAAGCAAAGATAGGTTGACTGATGAGGACAAAGGAATCAAGAAGAAAGCATCCTTTCTTTACTTTAAAGGCAGTGAAGTATGTACCTGATGTTGAGGAGGAAGCAGAATGAGCAAAGTATGCAGGATAGGAAGAATAGCATGAATGGTTTCAACCCACTTTTTAACTTCCCTTAAATCTTGAAATAGTCAGTAATCAGTAGTTCCCAGTTTGTTAACTGGCACAAAAAGGAGAGCTCCATGCTGAATTACATAGTGTTAAAATAGTAGTGGCTAACAGTCTTTTGATATGAGGGGTATTCCTTTTTGGGCCTGTAAACTAATGGAGTATCAATGAGTGTGAACAGGAGTAGCCAATTTTATTAAACTTCCCACCACTGGAGGTGATGTTTTGTCAGTCGTGGTGGGTTGGTCTCTGCCCAGACTGAAGGAGACTCCTGTTACAATTGTAAAAGCAAATTTGATGGAGTATTTTCAATAGAGGACTTAGAAGAAGCTAAAAGATATTATTCGGAGAGCAGAACCATTAACAGCATCTGATAGGCAGTAGGAACAAACATTTCAGTTTTGTCAGATGAAAACACAATGGTGGCTCCTAATGACTTATCACCTTGCAGTAAGCACACTGGTTCTTTGCCAACTGAATTCATTCAAGTTTCTGACATTTGTGGACCTTCTGGTTATCGAGCTCTTGATGAGGAGTCTTGGAATCAACTCCTGAGGACGAAAGGGCTGCTACCAGGTTTTTACCTTGTCTTCCTGCTGCTCTATCAGCTGCCTGCACTACCTGCTTTTGTTTCTCATCATTTCGATTATTATAAACCTTGTTGGTTATCTCTAGCAGCTGAGAAATACTTATTCCTACAAATCCTTCCAGTTTCTGCAACTTTTT
>NW_007001504.1:2514-4973 GCF_000164805.1 Carlito syrichta
GCAGAGGAGAGTCCACAACATGATGTTTCATACATCTTGGCCAATTAAGAGATGAAGTGACCAGAGTTGATTGGTGGTTTCAAGAGAAAATGACTTTAGCCAGGGTAGTAGTTTCTGGACCAAACTTAGTCCCTTATCAATATATGGAAACTGACCTGGATGGCTGGGATTCCCCATCATGACCTTCCAAACAGTGTCAGTAACCTTAACATCCAAAGACGCCGTAGAGGGCCTGCAACACCAAATGCAGGCCAGTCTATGTTACAGAGGATTCAGAGTCTGCCTTTTGAGACGTGGACACCAAAATCTTCAGCAACTGCAAAAGAGAAATTATTTAATAGATAGTCCAGAGGACTGACAGATTTCAAACTCTGACATCCCGCGACACCCAATAAACAAGCAGTGCAAAACCAACAGACAAATAACATGTCCAAACCAAATGAAAAGTTACGGATTTCTGGAACACTGCTGTGCAGAGAAAAGGGGGATTCTATTCAGGCATCATCTTGGCTATGTGAATAGTGTCTGAAGGGTGACCTTTTCATGTCGTTTCTCCCTTAACCAGCAACAAAAACAGAATCTGCATTCACAGGCAAGCAAACAGAAAACCAAAAATAAATCTTACCTCTTAGGAGATTAAAATTGGACACAAGTTATTTTGAAGTAGTAGCTACCAGCAGTCATTCCAACTTCCTGAGCCAGATGTGAGGCTACAGGACCTGAGAATCTCACAAGGCATCTACCCTATACCTCTCCTCCCAGTCAGGAGAGTTGGAGAGAGGCAGTTGCTCAGGCTGGCTGGTGGAATTTATCTCGCTGGGGCCTCCATATATTATAGCCAGATAGTGAAAAAGAGATGCCAACAAGCAAAAAGGGTTGAATTGTGAGTCCTTTATTTTGACCAGCAACCAACAGAGGCTATTGCCATAAAATCTCTCGGTCCTGAACAGAGTGAGTAGAGGCTATATATTGGCAAAAATTACATAAGCTGTGCAGTTTGATTATTATTTCTTGGAAAAATAATTGATCATGAAGGGGTACAGATGGTTACTGAATATGCATAAGTAGGGAGTTTCTAAGCAACAAAGGGAACAAGAATGTGTGTGCGCAGTGTAGTGTGATTATGGGAAGGTTACATAATCGGGCGAATCCTAGGTTAAGAAGGAAGATCTGTTACAAAACTGAGGTACTTATGACAGGCATGCTATTGTAGGTTATTATAGGATTTGCAGGTGGATATTTCAGTTTCTCCTCCAAGTCATTGCTTCTCTCCAGACTTGAGGACTTATTTTGTCCTATAACATCTATTATCTGATGTAATCAAGAAAATTAGTTAATTTTCATCTTCTTAAAGTTAGAGGTTTTGGGAAATAAACTAATAAAATGTTTTTGTATGTTACATCTTCATGCATAGTGGGACATTTGTTTGTAAAACTCAGAAATTATAAACAATGCAAATATTGTGTAGATTTTAGTAATAAATATGGTGCTAGATTAATTGATTTAAATGGTGTGTTTGCATTAATCAATGGATTATTAAAATGCAATAATTTTGTTGTATTACTTTAAAAAAATTATTGTAAAGATGTGGGATACATGTCAAGGTGAAGTATACAAATATTGATCTTGCAGGTACCCCGTTAATGAGGTATGTCATCCCTCCCTTAGCAGTTTTCCTCAACTGCCAATCCCACTCCCCTTCAACCAGCAACACTTTGCCATTACTGTCAATTGCTTTCTTATAGCATTATAATGGTTCAAGATCCTCATATGAATGAGAACATATGAAACCCTGTTCTTTGTTTCTGTGATAAATCACTGAGTATGATCTACACCAAATCCAACCAGGCTGCTGCAAAGTCTATATATTTGTCTACCCTTATGGCTGCATAATATTTCATTATGTATATGTAAGTTTTTTACAATCAATATTTTTTATTTTGATATTGTGGGGTACAGTTAAGGGTAAGGTATACAAATATGCTTCATTCAGGCCCCCTTGTTGATAACAGGTGTCTCCCCATCCCTAGACAGATGTTGACTACCATTAGTCCCATCCCCCTACCATAGTTTCCCACCACTCTCAGTTATTTTCTTATGGTAGTGCATTGGATGATCAAGGTCCACTATATGAGTGAGAATATGTGATACTCAGATCTTTGTTTCTGGGAGAGGTCACTCAGTATTACAGACTCTAGCTCGATCTAGGTTGTTGCGAAATACAAGATTTTGTTCTTTTTTATGGCTACATAGTATTCCATTGTGTATATGTACCACATTTTTAATCCAGTCCTCTTTTTATGGGTAGCATGGTTGGTTCCAGATTGTTGCTATTGTGAACAATGCTAAGATAAATATTCGTGTGCAGGTATCATTTTTATAGAGTGATTTGAGTTCTTTAGGGTATATTCCCAGTAGGGGGATTGCAGGGTCATATGGGAGGTTGATGTTTAGAGCTT
>NW_007001505.1:0-432 GCF_000164805.1 Carlito syrichta
TGTAAGTGTTTTTGTTGCATAGGCCCAGTAAAATAAAATAAAAGAGTAAATAAAAACAAAATGGTTGATTCCATGGTTTTCCAAAGCCATTATCAATCAGAGAGACCTTTCCCTGCAGGTTAAGAAATTGTTTAGAATCCCTGAAAGCATTCTTTCATGTCCCTGGATCTTTAAATTATAGTGTTACAAAACAAGATGTGGGGAAAAGAGTCCAATCAAAGTGATTCTAAGCATTATATGTTTGTTGAAAGTTAGCATATAGTAGTAGATTTCATTAAAGGGCTGGTATCACACCATCTACTTGACCAACTCAGGTCTTGAAGCAGAATTCCACGTTGAGATTTGGAGTTGCAACATGTCCTTCTTTATAGCCATTCCATTACCTTTTCTTGGAAAAGACATTGAAGCATCTGCTAGTGCAGATGTCATGAA
>NW_007001506.1:0-633 GCF_000164805.1 Carlito syrichta
TGCCCTGATTTGGGACTCTAAGGTCCCGCCTCTCAGTCAGAGCTGGAGGGAGGGCACAGAGCCTTCCATGTGTTCAGAATTCTTACTTTCCTCCGGCTGAACTCCCTCATCCAGCCTAGAGAAACGCAGCCTCGCTGTGGGATCGAGATGGGGTGAGAAAAACCAGCTCTTGCCAGCGTCATGCTCTTTCCCGTAGAGTGCTTAGTGCATAAACTTCATGCCCTGTGTCCCTCGGGGCTGTGGATTCTGAAACTCAAAACCCCGGCTTTTGAAGTTCATAACTCTTTTCCCCTCACACTGCTTTCCCTGCCACAATAGTCAAAAGTTTATCTGGACGGTCTGGACGCTCACGAGCTGAGGTTTGACTCATTTTTTTTTCTTTTGGCATTTTCTTTTGTAATATCAGACGAAGCAATCTGGGAAGGAGAAACACATTGGCTAATATATCAAAACATCTTGCCTCAGGCATGTCAGCTGGGTACCTGACTTATTTTCCTGACTTAACTTCTGCCTTGAAAGCTTTGCTGAAACCCTGGTCCTTCTCCTGGACATCCTCACCCTTCTCACACTATCCTTACACCCTCCCTTCCTCCAGTGGAATCGTGCTCCTATAGCTGGATAATTCTCCCAGAT
>NW_007001507.1:0-490 GCF_000164805.1 Carlito syrichta
TAACCTTATCCCAGGTTCACACACTACGTGGTCACTGCACACACGCTATAGGTAGCACAGACCATGTGAATTTCCAGACGTCAGTATGAGTGTGTGGTGCACAGCCATGTACACATGCACTCGCACGTGCCCTGTGACCATATCTTGCCACCGTGCCCACTGACAGAGATGCGTCGAGAACCCTGCACGTCCACAGAGGTGGAGATTTCTAGTCAGGCTGCACAGGGACGTGCACACAGCCAGCTCTACTCCTTGCTTTTTCTCTGCTGGCTCTAGCCAGAGCTTGCTCTGGGAGCTTGGCCACCCCTGCCCCTGTCAGAGAAACAGAATGAGTGGTCCTAGTCCTGCAGGTTCATCTGGCCTTTTGTTAGACATTGTGATCCCACCCCGCCCTCTGCACTCCCCACAACCGGCTCCTGGGCCCTAGTGAGTCTCACTGTCCTTATGCCTGCCAGTGGCCTTCCTGTGGCTGACCTGGACAGAGACGGGA
>NW_007001508.1:0-548 GCF_000164805.1 Carlito syrichta
CTTTTTGAAGACTTTCTGATTCTTTTTGTTTTGTTTTTTAGAGTCAAGAAAACTTCTTTTTATTTGAGTTATTTATAGTCCTTAACAAATGAGTAAAATATATTCTAGTAAGCCAAAATTGAAGCATATTTATTTTTCTCTATCTTATTTCTTCAGAATTCATAAACTATGTGTGAGTATTCTTAATTTATGGGAAGATACTTATTTGTATAAATTCAGTGAGAATCTGTTTTCTTTTACAACAGAACACAATTGGAACCACTGGTTATTTTACCAAAACTTTGACTGGAATGACGTATTTTCAGATATAAGGAGACTGCTTTGAGCAATTAAGATTGATATTACAGAGCAGATGAAAGCCCCTGGAAGGACTGGCCTTATACCATGTCTATGTATTTATATTTACAGGGCTCCTGATCTGTGGCAAATAAAGAACATCACTTTCTGACAGGCTCAGGAACCTCAAGTTATTTTGGGACCTTAAGAAGAGAGCAATGTACCCAATAAATACTTGACTGGGTTCAAGAGATCTTAAAAAGTCAAATCTG
>NW_007001509.1:0-514 GCF_000164805.1 Carlito syrichta
ATATGGAATGGAATGGAGAGTACTGGAATTGAATTGTAAGGAATGGAATGGAATGGAGAGGAATGGAATGGAGAAGAAGGGTATCGTGAGCAATGAAATGGAATGGAATGTAAAGGAATGGAGAGGAATGGAAAGAAATGGAATGGAGAGGAATGGAATGGAAATTAATGGAATGGAATGGGATAGGATAGAATGGAATGGAATAGAAAGTAGAGGAAAGGAATGGAAAGGAGAAAAATGGAAGGTAATGGAAAGGAATTGAATACAATCTAGGGCAATGGAATGGAAAGGAATGGTGAGGAAAGGAATAGAAAAGAATGAAATAGAAAGGAATGGAAAAGAGAGGGATGGAATGGAATGGAGAAAAATGGAATGAAATGGAAAGGAATGGATTAGAATGGAAACGAGTGGAATGGAGAGAAATGGAAAGGAGTGGAATAGAGAGAAATGGAATGAAATGGAATGGAGTGGAATGGAATGGAATAGAGAGGAAAGAGTGTGGAATGGAATGGAT
>NW_007001510.1:0-631 GCF_000164805.1 Carlito syrichta
GAGCTGCTCAATTTCAGGGGCCACTTCCCCATTGCTTTCCCAGCCATTCACATGGCATACAGAAGCTGCTTCCCTGACACTTACTACGTGGACTGCAGCAGTTTCCCAGCAAGCCCTGCAGAGGCCATCAGGCTCATTCTGGGTGCTTGGCACCTCTGTACAGCATTGATTGTTGTGTGTCTGGTACAGGGGGTATAAGTGATAGAAAACACAAGAAAAAGTTTGAATCATTCTATCTTTGTGACCTAAAGTAAGTTACTTCATCTCCTGGAACTGTTTTATTCCTGAAACAGAGATAAGATCACCTACCTTAGCAGGCTGAGGTGAGAAGGAGATGAGATTACAGATGCAGCCGGCATAGATCATAAATCCCAAAAGACACAACCCTTAATGTCTAATGTTGGAGTCTCCTGAAAGCTGAATTCTGGGGAGGAGACTAGTGCACTTTCAGTTATACGAAGGATGATTGCCTCATGTTAGGACATCCTGTTAGGTGGAACCATTATCTTGCTATTGTCTTTATTTGCATTTGACAGAAAATTCAGATGGAATGAATTGGCAATACAATATGGCAAGGACAAAAATTTTAATTTAGAAATGCATCATTTGGCTGCATTGACATTCCTTCCAG
>NW_007001511.1:0-421 GCF_000164805.1 Carlito syrichta
AAGAAGGCTCCATAGGGGAGGGGGTCTCAGGAAGGCATTTCTAGGACCTGCTCTCGTACGGTTACCCTGGCCCACTGCCCTGCAGAGACCCCCTATACAGGCAGCTCCGGTTCCCGCCCAGACTGGCGCTGTTTCCCCTCGCCCACATCACAGGGTTCCTCCCCTCCTCCAGTAGCTCTGTGGCTCACGGTGTTCCCTTCCTTCTCCCCATGTGGGGCAGGAGAGGGGGGTGGCAAGCAGAGGCCACACCTGGTATGCGGTGGTGTGCTGGCGAATGTTTAACAACCAGAGCCTCGCTTGCCCCATATCCTGACACCCTTGTTTCTCCCGCAGGAGGACAAGTCTCCGCGAGGTGCCTTGCATGTGAGTAGCATCCCCCAGTTCACCAAGCCCCTGAAGGAACCAGGCCTTGGCCAGATCT
>NW_007001512.1:0-418 GCF_000164805.1 Carlito syrichta
ACTTCCCCGTCATGCCCCCCCCCCGTCCGTAACACCAATTACCTTCTGGTCCTGGTTGACACCTTTTCCGGGTGGGTCGAGGCTTATCCCACCTCAAATAAGTGGGCTGCTATGGTGGAATCTATCTTAGCCAATCACATCATCCCTTGGTTCGGAGTCCCCTCCTCTATCCAATCAGATAATGGACCTGAATTTACCTCCCAAGTCATCCAGTCTCTAACGACAGCTCTTAACATCAAATGGCACTTTCACATTCCTTATCACCCACAATCATCAGGAAAGGTTGAATGGACTAACTGCACACTAAAAAATACTCTTACTAAACTCTCTCTCGAACTCCATAAAGACTGGGTGTCCCTCCTTCCCCTAGCCCTCTTCCGCATTCGCGTCCTCCCAAAAAAACCCAGTCAACTCTCAC
>NW_007001513.1:0-414 GCF_000164805.1 Carlito syrichta
CGGGACTCTGTGGGCTATCATGCCTGACTCGATTTTGGGGACCTCTCACCAACATGAGGTGTGTCCACATCACCCAAGCTGCTCTCTGACCCCTAAGCTCAGGCAGCCTTTTGCATCAACCTCCCAGGGCATGGGGCTGATGACCATGAGCCACAGTGCCCAGCCTTTACTCGTACAATCTGTTGGCAGGAGTGATGCAAAGAAATGACCCAGGAGGGAGGCCACCACATCCCGGGTAGCCAGTACCACAGGTACCACCACACACAACTCCAGTGTTTGCATTCTGTGGGGTGACGAGGCCATGCTACGTGGCCCAGCCTGGTCTCAAAGCCCCAGGAACAAGGGGTCTCTCGTTTCGGCCTTTCAAAGACACAGATGGATTGTCTGCCGATCCACCATCTTTTGGGAACTCTA
>NW_007001514.1:0-466 GCF_000164805.1 Carlito syrichta
GTGCCACTGCCCTCCAGTCTAGGCAATAGAGTGAGACTCCAACTCAAAAAAAAAAAAAGAAAACAAAACTTAACAAGAAAACAGCTACTTTAACCAATTTCCTCTCAATTTTCTCTGTGAAAATCATGTTTTGTTTTTTAAATGACTTCTGGTTAAAAATGGAAGATTGAAAAAGACGCTCAACTCTGCTGTCTCCCAAAACCCCATTAAAACAAGACACTAAAACAACATTAAACAACAATAAACATTAATAAACAACACTAAAACCATAATAAATAACACTAAAACGATAATAGACAACACAGGGACCAAGATAACAGGAGAGAAGAAAATGGCAACCAAATCTGGAAAATGAGAAGCAGATGGCTAAGTGGTAATGCACTTAGCAGGGCTGGGAAAGCCAAAAGCTAAGCTGGCAGTGGGGAGACGCCCAGAGGCAATCTGATTTGCAACACTAAATCCCTAT
>NW_007001515.1:0-3255 GCF_000164805.1 Carlito syrichta
TTCCCCAGATAGGCAGATGGCTAGCCAGCTGACTTAACTAACTGACTCAACTCGCTAGCCAGCTGACTTATCTATCTGATATAAATAGCTAGCCAGCTGACTGGCCAGCTGAATTAACTAGCTGACTTAACCAGCTAGCCAGATGGATAGCCAGGTGACTTAACTAACGAGCTACCTACCTAGCCAGCTTGGAAACCAGATGAATTAACTAGCTGACTTAACTAGCTAGCGAACTGGCTAGCCAGCTGACTTAACTAGCTTGATACCTAGCTATCCAGTTGGCTAGACAACTGACTTAACTAGCTGACAACCAGCTAGCAACCTGAAACAACAAGCTGACTTAACTAGTTAGCCAGCTGGCTACCCAGCTGACTTAACTAGCTCTCTACCTAGTTAGATAGCTGGCTAGTCAGCAGACTTAACTAGCTGACTTAATTAGATAGCCAGCTGGCTAGCCAGCTGACTTAATAAGCTTGCTACCTAGCTAATCAGCTGGCTAGCCAGCTAACTTAACTAGTTGACTTAAATAGCAGCCCTGCTTGTTAGACAGTTGAATTAACTAGCTTGCTATATAGCTAGCCAGCTGGCAAGCTAGCTGACTTTAATAGTTGACTTAACTAGCTAGCCAGCTGACTAGACAGCTGACTTAAGTAGCAAGACACCTAGCTAGCCAGCTAGATATCCAGCTGACTTAACTAGGTGGCTTAACTAGCTAGCCAGCGGATAGAGAGCTGACTTAACTATCTAGCAACCAAGCTAGCCAGCTGTCTAGCCAGCTGAATTAACTAGGTGACTTATGTAGCTAGCCAGCTGGCTAGCAGGCTGACCTGTCTAGCTACCTAGCTAGACAGATGGTTAGTCAGCTGAGTTATCTAGCTAGCTAACTGCATAGCCCATTGTCTTGCCAGCTGACTTAACTACCTAGCTACCTACCTAAACAGCTGGCTAGTGAACTGACATAACTTGGTTACTTAACTAGCTAGCTAACTGGCTAGTCAGCTGTCTTAAAAAGCTAGATACCCAGCTACGTAGCTGGATAGCCTGCTGACTTATCTCGCTGATTTATCTAGCTAGAAAGTTGACTTAACTAGCTGACTTAACTATCTAGATAGCTGATGTAACTTGCTGACGTATATAGCTAGCTTCCTAGCTACCCAGCTGACTTAACTAGCTGAAATAACTAGCTAGCCTGATGGATAGCATTCTGACTTAAATAGCTTTTTAACTAACTAACCAGCTGCAGAGCCAACAGACTTAACGAGCTGACTTAACTTGCTAGCCAGCTGGTTTCCAACTGACAACCAGCTATGTTAACCAGCTAGTCAACTGGCTAGCCAGGTGACTTAATTAGCTTACTGCCTATCTAACAAGCAGTCTAGCCAACTGACTTACCTAGATGACTTAAACTAGCAAGCTTGCTAGCCATCTCACTTAACTAGCTAGCTACCTACCTTGCCAGCAGGCTAACAAGCTGACTTAACTGGTTGACTTGAACAGCTAGCCTGCTTGCTACAAGCTGACTTATCTAGCTAGCTACCTAGCTAGCCAGCTGACTAGCCAGCTGACTAATCCAGCTGACATAATCAGCTAGTCAATTGGTTAACCAGCTTACTTAACTCAAAGACATCACTATCTAGGCAGGTACCTATCTAGCTTACTTAACTAGCTAACTACCTACATTGCCAGTTGGCTAGCCAGCTCTCTCATCTAGCTGAATTAACCAGCTAGCCAGCTGGCTAGCCAACTGACTTAACTGCCTTGCTACCTAGCTAGCCAGTTGGACAGCCAGCTGATTAATTAGCTGAATTAACTAGCTAGCTACCAAGCAAGACAGCTGACTTACATAGTTGGCTAACTAGCTAGCTACCTAGCTACCAGCTGATTTAAACAGTTGGATAACTAGCTAGCTACCTTGCTAACAAGCTGACTTAAATAGTTAGCTGTGTAGCTAGCTAACTGACTTAACCAGCTAGCTAACTAGTTAGCTTACCCATTATCTAACATGCTAGCTAGCTGATTTAGTCATCCGACTTAACTCTTTAGCTAACGAGCTTCCTAGGTGTTTCAAGCAGCTGACAACTTGTTAGCTAACTAGCTGACTCATCCAGCTGACTTAACTCATTAGCTAACTAGCTAGCTAGCTTACTCAATCAGCTGACGCAACCCATTTGCTAACTAGCTGGCTAGATGACCCAACCAGCTGACTTAACCAGTTAGTTAACTAGCTAACAACCTGACTCAACCCCATTAGCTAATTAGCAAGCTAGCTGTCTTAATCAGTTGACTTAATTAGAAATCTGACTTAAGTAGCTGAATTAGGTAGATGACTTAAATTCTTAGGTAGCTGACTTAACTGGCCGACTATACTAGTTAGCTAGTTGACTTAAATATTTGAATTAAATAGTTAGATATTTATTTAGCTAGCTGAATAACTAGTTGACTTAACTAATTAGCTAACTAGTTAGGTAGCAGACTTAAGTAACTGACTTAAATATTTAGCTAACTCGTGAGCTAGCTGACTTAGCTAGCTGACTTAGCTAGCTAGCTGGCTAGCTAGCTGACTTAGCTAGCTGACTTAACTCATTGGCTAACGAGATAGCTAGCTGACTTAACGAGTTGGTTAACGAGTTAGCTACCTGTTTTAACTAGTTGGTAAAGGAGTTAACCAGCTGACTTAACTAGTTGTTTAACGAGTTAGTTATGTGACTGAACTTGTTGGTTGATGAGTCGGCAGAAGAGTTAGCTTTTTAACACATTGGATGACTACACGATTGACTTGTTGACTGGCTTAATAAGTTGGCTGACTAGTCGGCCGACTAGTTAGCTGGGTTAGATAGTTGACTGACCATTTGGGCCCACTAATCAGCTCTGTTATCTAGTTGGATGACTGGTGTGCTGACCTAACTAGTCGGTCAATTAGTAGGCTGAATACTTAGATGGCCTAACTTGTTGGTGACTACTTAGCTGATCTAACTCATCAGCTAAACTGTCGGCTTTTGTTGGCCAACTAGTTGTCAGCTAACTGGTTGGACGCTTAGCCAGCCAACTATTTAAGTCAGATAACCAATTGGCCAAATAGTGGGCTAATTTGTCAGCCAACTAGTAGCTAGCCTGTTGGCCTGTGGGAGAGCTAACAAGTTAGTTTACCTGTGTGCTGGTGAGCAAGCTGACTAGTTTGCTAAATGGTTGGCAGGTAAGGGAGCCAACTAGTTAGCTGATCTGATGGAAAGAGAGTGATCCCATTGGTTAGATGAC
>NW_007001516.1:0-3768 GCF_000164805.1 Carlito syrichta
TCTGTGACTCTATGAGCTGTAAGAATGGGCATGAATTAGGAGGGGCTGTCACTGGTCCTCACCTGCTTCTGGCCACCTGGGCTATCTCCCTCCCATAACCTCCCTAGGCAAAGTCTCACCGGTCCCACACATGTTTCCAGCTGGGCCTGCACTTCCATGGCTTGCTGTAACTTCTGGTTGCTGTCTGAGGAGTCACACATGCTAGAGAACTGGACAGTGGGAATCAAGTAGCTGAGATCTAGGAGCCCAGGTTGGTACATGCAATGCACCCCCTCCCCAGGAGGACTGGAGCTAGGCTCAACCTTCAACCTGTGATCAGTAAAGACTTCTACCCTCACTAGCATCACCATGCGGAGAAAGTAAGCAGACTCATGGGCTAGCCATAGAAATGTAATCTATGAAATGATGGCTTTCAACAAGGATGTGTTAAAAAATTATTATTACTATTATTACTATTACTATTATATTTGAGACAGGTTCTTACTCTGTCGCCCCGGTTGGACTCCATGCACAATCTCAGTTCCCTGCAGCCTCCACCTCCTGGGCTCAGGCAATTGTTTAGCCTAAGCCTCCCTAGTAGCTGTGACTACAGTTTTGAGCCACCATGTCCAGCTAATTTTTTTTTATTTTCTGTAAAGACAAGGTCTCACTATATTGCCCAGCCTGCTCTTGAACTTTGGGGCTCAAGTCATCCTCCAATCTTGATCACCTGAAAGTGTAGAGATTACAGGTATGAGCCACTACACTCAGCATTTCAGAAAAGGTTTAAGTCCTATCCCTGAAATTCTGATTCCACAAATCTAGGCAGGGCCCTCATCTGCCAATTTTCAGCCATTTCTGGGGGTTCCTAAGGCAAAACAAAAACAAGGATCCAAATTTTCAAGCTCTTTGATGGAGGCCACCCTGGCAAAGATCACTAGACACTATGACCCCAATTTGATGGGGCTCAGACCACCCCAAGAGCCGCCACCTCTCACTTGCTTCACAAGGAGCTCTGACATCTCCAGCTTCTTTTTTAGGTCTTCCACCTCGAGCTGCATGGCTGCTTCTGAGCCAATAGGACTCAAAGCTTCTCTTCCTGCTCTGACTTTTGCTGCAGCACATCCTCATTGTTTTTGCTGTGGCCAGAGGCAGTGGAGAGAGTAATGAATGGAGACAGAAAGAACAACTTTGGTGATCAACCCATGCTACTGTCCTCGCCACACAACCACAGAACCATGGTGCTGGAAGGGACCTCAGGAGTCAAGAGTTGCAAGTGGAAGGCAAGAGAGGACACGAGTCAGTGGCACAGCTGGGACTAGAGCATGGCTATGCACACGTCCAAGCATGTAAGTACACCTCACCATGCTCCCCTGGACCCTCCCAGCTCCCACATCACCAGTGATAAGGATCCCCCACCTGCCCCCACCTCCTCCCCTCCTACTTGTTCTTGTATAACTCCAGCTTGAGGGCATCTTTTTCTTTAGTTAGTTCTTTGTTGTACTGCAAGTGCCAAAAGGTTAAGTCAGGATGAGCAGGCAGAAGATGTGGCTGGCATACCAATATCAGTAGCTATAGTAGCAATTTTTCACGAACACTTCCTCACCCAGAACCTCACTGTATGCTTTTCAAGGTATTTCCAAGCCAGTGGTGACATGCACTGTTTTTTAATAGAACTCAGTAAAGGTGGAAGAGGCAAGGATGAGATCGAATTTACAGCTGGAGAGCAGAAGCCCAGAGATAGGAAGTAATGTTGCATTGTAATTAACATTATTCTCACCACTGCTTGAAACTTTGTTGAGTGCTTTACCAGTGCTAACAATCCCACTTAATCCTCACAGCCACCATATGACATAGCTACTATCAAATCCCCATTATGAAAAACATTACAGAGGTCAAGTGTTTGCCTAAGATCACTCAGACACAGCTGGGATTTGAACACCAGGTCCACCTAATTCTCTCTAAGTCCATTTCTTCCCTAGGGTTGGGGGCACAGACAGAAAGGGACAATTCAATTAAACCTGAGTTCACAGTTCACTCTTTGAATGGACAACACATTTACAGGGTCCAAAATTCACCGGGTACAGAAGTGAAATGTCTCCCAGCCACCCAGTTCCTCTCTCCTATTATATTTACTGATTTATTCTTTATACAGACAAGGTTGCCCAGGCTGGAGTGCAGTAGAGCCTCAAACTCCTGGGCTCAAGGGATCCTCCCAACTCAGCCGTCAAATAGGTGGGACCACTGTACCTGGCTTCCCTGAGCTTTTTATAAGTCCTTTCAGACATGTCTTGCAAATACTATAAATAGTACACACATGGCCACTCTTTCTACATAAATGGTAACACACTAAAGACACTCTTCCATAACTTCACAGCCCCAATCACCATATTCCCTTGTCTCACTTGGCCAAGGCAATAGCTAGGTGATGGCAGAGGGATACTTGGCCTCTGGCCTCCACATACACAACTTGAGCTCCACAGCACCCCACAAATAACCCATGACAGTCGACTCATCCACAGGCTGCTCCTAACAAGCACACTTCAAAACCAGCTAGAAACGGCCTGTGCTGCCTTCTGGGAATATGCATCCTCCATCCCCCGAAAGAGACATTTAAGATCCATATCCCATCTGAAAAGCTTGGGTGACATGATGGGCGGGTGGCATGGCTCGCCTCTTCCACATGCTTCTGCTGTGTGGACATGGCAGAAAGAGTGTACTCTAACTCTCCCATGTGCTGTCGGCAGGACTGCAGGTGGCCAGCAAGCTCCTTGGCCTCTCCTGGAATGAAAAAGGTGGAGATGAAGACCAGACAAGTCCCTGAAGGCCTGCCAGGTGCCAGCTGGACGATGAAGAGCATCCATCTGCTTTGTGATTGTCAACTTGCTGTGTGTGGGTCAGGGCCATCTGTAATTTCACCTTTTCGGACATCAGGATACCGATGGTCTGAATGTGAACCTTTGGGAGACAAACCATACAAGTACTGAGAGACAAGGAAGGAAATGTTCTCCAGAGGATACAAGAGAGTGCTACGCAGTTCACTCGCCTGCAGTTGTTCCTGCAGGGACCTTTGCTCCTTCTCCAGCTTTTGATGACAGTCTCTTTTCTCCTAGAGGAAGAGGGAAGACTGATCTCTTATAGGGGGAGGCAGAGATGGCACAGCAAAGGACGTGCTCCGAGAATAACATCAGTGCTCCAGCACATGCCCACTCATGAGACCAGATTATTAGGGACTTTGCAGGTATGGGGTTACAACACAGGTAGTGAGCCTCTCAGGCTTGGAGGGGGCAGGATGAGACAGGGGCTCGACATTGGAATTCACCCCCAAACTCAGCAGCAAAGAAATTGTTTTACTTTTTCCAGTTGATCCAAAGTTTCCTGCTTCTCTAGTTTCTGTGGGGAAAGTCAAAGAAAGGTGACTTGAGGGTGCCCCCTTCTTTCCACTTCCCTAGACCAAGAAGGGAAGTGCGGGGCCAGGAATGGGTGTTAAAGGCAAAGTTTTCAGAGCCTATGGGACATGAACTGATAACCACTGCTTAAGTTCCCAGGGAAAGAGCATTTGAGCTTTCCATGGTTTTTGCTCACAGCTACAGAATAGAAAGGCTGAGTCTGGATTCACTTCACGTCTTAATTTTTTTTTATAGAGATGGGGTCTCACTCAGTTGCCCAGGGTAGTCTTGAACTCCTGGCCTCAAACAATCCTCCTGCCTTTGCCTCCAAAAATGCTGGGATTACAGGTATGAGTCACTGTGCCTGGCCTGAATTCTTTTTGAAGGATGGTAACAAATC
>NW_007001517.1:0-463 GCF_000164805.1 Carlito syrichta
GGAAAGGAATGGAATGAAATGAAGTTTAATGTAGAGGTATGGGATTCAATGGAGAGTAATGGAATTGAATGAAATGGAGAAGAATGGAATGGATTGGAGGGTAATGAGATGGAATGGAATGGTTGTGACTGGAATAGAACGGAATGGATTGCTAAGTAATGGAATGGAACGGAATTGAAAGGAAGGGAATGGAAGTAATGGAGGAATACTGAGGAATGGAATGGGGAGGAATTGAATGGATTGGATTGGACTGGATTGGAATGGATTGAAAGGGCATATAGAAGAGTGGATAGAAATGGAATGGAGACAATGGAATGGAGAGGAATGGCATAGAGTGGAGTGGAATGGAATGGAATGGAATGGAACAGAATTGTGACGAATGGAATAGAGTGGAATGCAATGAATTGAAAAGGAAAGTAGAGGAATGGAATGGAATGGAATTGTATGGAATGGAAAGGAATGG
>NW_007001518.1:0-522 GCF_000164805.1 Carlito syrichta
CCAGCAGGTCAAGGCTGCAGTGACCAGGAGCGGCCACTGCACTCCAGTCTGGGCGACAGAGTGAGACTCCAACTCAAACAACAACAACAGCAACAACAAAAACATGGAACCAATCGTGCTGTCCATCAAAAGAGGACTGGATAAAAAAATGTGGAACATGTACACGATGGAATATTACACAGCCATAAAGAGGGACAAAATTATGAACTTCACAGCAACTTAGGTGGGCTTAGAGCCTATAGTACTGAGTGATCTATCACAGAAACAAAGATCTGAATGTTACATGTTATCACTCATAAGCAGACCTTGAACCGTTATTGTAATGCTACAAGAAAAGGATTGGTGGGGGTGGGAGGCTGCTGGAGGAGGGTGGGGCAGGCCTTGTCAACAAGGGTACCTGCCTGTAATTCCAGCTACTTGGAAGGCTGAAGCGGAAGGATAGCTGGAGCCCAGCAGGTCGAGGCTGCGGTGGCTGGGAGCGGCCACTGCACTCCAGTCTGGGCAACAGAGTGAGACTCCAAC
>NW_007001519.1:0-650 GCF_000164805.1 Carlito syrichta
CTATCTAGCTCTCTAGGTAGCTGACTTAACTAGATAGATAACTGGCTAGTCAGCTGACTAACTGACTTAACTATCTAGTTGACTGTATAGCTAACTAGCTATCTGACTTAAATAGCTAGCTGACAAAAACTGACTAGCTAGCTGACTTAACTAGCTAACTGAATAGTTAGCTGAATTGCTAGCTGACTTAACTAGCTAGCTGACTAGCTAGCTGACTTAACTAGCTGACTAGTTACTGGGCTGACTAGCTGGCTAGCCAGCTGACTTAAGTAGCTAGCTACATGGTTGGTTAGACGGCTAGCCAGCTGACTAAACCCAGCTAGCTACCTGGCTGGCTAGCCAGCTAAGCAGACAGCGAGCAAGCTAGCAGGTTGGCCAGCTGGCAAGCAAGCCAGCTTAAATAGCCAGCCAACTGGCTGGACAGTGGGATAGCCAGCTGGCTTAACTAGCCAGCAACCATGCTGGTCAGCCAGATAGCCAGCTGGCTTAACTAGCTGAATACATATCTGACCAGCCTGCTAAACAGCCGTCTAACTTGCCAGCCACCTAGCTAGCCAGCTGGCAAAACAACTGATATAACTAGCTGACTAAACTAGATAGCCATCCTATTAGCCAGCTGGCTTAAGTAGCTAGGCACCCTGCTAGCCAGC
>NW_007001520.1:0-489 GCF_000164805.1 Carlito syrichta
AGTCAGCAAGTTATGTCCCCTAGCTAGCTAGTTAAGTCAGCTAGTTAAGTCTGCAGGCTAGCTAGAAAGGTTGCAAGATAACTAGCTAGTTAAGACAGCTAGTTAAGAAAACTGGCTAGCTAGGTAGCTAGCTAGGTAAGTCAGCTATTTAAATCAGCTGTCTAGCTTTTTATGTTAGCTAGTTAAGTGAACTGGCTAGCCTGTTGGCTAGCAAGTTAATAACCTAGTTAAGTCAGCTTGCTAGCCAGCTGGTTAGCTGGGTACCTAGGTAGTTAAGTCAGCTGGCAAGCCAGCAGGCTATGTACATAGCTAGCTAGTCGTCAGCTCTCTAATCAGTTAGCTAGCTAGTTATGACAGTTAGTTAAATCTGGTGGCTATCCAGGTGTCTAGCTAAGTAGCAAGCTAGTTAAGTCTGCTCCCTAGCCAGCTGGCTAGCTGGTTAATCAGTTAGTTAAGTTAGCTGGCTAGGTAGGTAGATAGGCAGTTAAT
>NW_007001521.1:0-394 GCF_000164805.1 Carlito syrichta
TAGCCTGGCATCCTGTCCCTTCAGAGGTCAAGGTGAGTTGATGGTCTGAACCTGTGGGTTGGAGACCAGCCCAGGACACTGGGTTGGAGGATTGCCTGAGCCCAGCAGGTGGAGGCCGTGGTGGCTAAATGTGGGTGCCTGCACTCCAGCTGAGTGAAAGAGCAGGACTCTGACTCAGAATAGTAATACCAACCATCACCACCACAACCTCTGGCCGGGTTCATAGGCTCAGCCTGTCATCCTGTCTCTTCAGAGGTCGAGGTAAGTGGATGGCCTGAGCCTGCGGGTTTGAGACCAGCCAAGGACACTGGGTGGGAGGATTGCCTGAGCCCCGCAGGTGGAGTCCACTGTGGCTGTGAGAGTGCCAGAGTGGAATTCAAACTCCAAATAATAA
>NW_007001522.1:0-393 GCF_000164805.1 Carlito syrichta
AGATTGTACACAGAAGATTAAACTCTTAGTATTCTGTTGCTGAGCAGCCTCCTACTCATGGATTTAATACATATTTATGGGCCAGATACAGTGGCTCATGCCTGTAATCTCAGCACTTTGGGAGATTGAGGCAAGAGGATTGCTTGATCCCAGGAGTTCAAGACTAGCCTGGGCAACATGCAAGACCTCATCTCTAAAGAATTAGCCAGTGGTGCACTGTGGTGCACCATACATAGTGGTGGTGCACGCCTACAGTCCCAACTAGTCAGGAGGCTGAGGCGAGAGGATTGCTTGAACCCAGGAATTTGAGGCTGTAGTAAGCCGTGATCATGCCACTGAACTACAGCCTGGACCACAGAGTGCGACTCTGACTAAAAAAAAAAAAAAAAAAAA
>NW_007001523.1:0-2684 GCF_000164805.1 Carlito syrichta
AACAAACAAACCAACCAACCAATAGAGCCTGATCTCTGAGAGGGAAAAAAAGGAAAGAACTGAGAAAACGGGACAAGGGCTGGACAAAGTCATTTGGTCTCCAAGGACTAATAGCTACAGAGATGTCTAAGTGGCAGAATGGCATAAAACAGGAACTGCATTAGTTTATAGAGATTTAAAGTATTCAAGAAAGGTGGGATCAGATAGAAAGGCAAAAATTAACAAGCTAAAAGAACACTAAGTTGTCTTCATTTTCAGCACAGTCCCACAAAACGGGAAAAAAGAGTTTTCATACCTGATTTGTAAGAAGTTAATACAAATCACAGTCCAGACCTCCTAAACTTGGCACAGACCACATGTTCTCATCCTTCTTGGGTTCTACCAGCCTCAAATGAAACCTTGTGCCAGATGTCAGCTTGGTAAGTTTGATAAAAGCTTAGAAAAAATGGCAGGCTTTCAGACCCCTAGGCTCTCTCTTTGCTCTGAAAAAGTATTACAACAAGCAGTTTCCAAGTACAGACAAGTGGTGCCATAAAACATAACTCAGTGCAAAAGCAGCAGGGCAGAAAGGTAGGGCAGGACGGAACACTAAAATACCAGTTTTAGCATAATGCTGAGCTTAGCAAGAATAACTTCTGCTCATACTGTCCTTACATGCAGTCACTAGGGAGAGGACTCTGGAATTTTTTCACAGCTTTCTGCTAAACCTTGGGTACAAAGTTGAAACTAAAAAAGGTCTTAAAAGATAAGCTAATATTTGAAAGTAATTTCTCACCACCTGGCTGTCACCCGGCCTCTCACTCATGGGAATTAAAGTCCTCATTGCTTGGAACAAAAAAAACCCATGCTAACAAATAGAGCCAGAGAATCAAAACTAAATAATGGATCTTCTACAGTTCTAAGATAATATAATATCATAGGCCAAACAATAAAATACAAATGGAATCCCCTAAAAATCAAAATTATCTTTTGGAGGGCGGGGTCCTAGTAACACAGGCTTCCCTACATAAGTACAACGTGTTCTAGGAACCCATCAGCGTTAGTGTACCAGCTAGTTTTCTTGTGAGAGGTTGTGAGAGGATTCTGTGACTTTTTGGAGATTCTTTCAATGCGTTTTCCCATTTTATGATGGATGATTTACAAGAATAACCTGCCCACACCAAGCTGAGTGTTGTTTTTGACCAAAAAACGGCATGACTCCTCTGCACCATCCTCCCTATTCACCCGATCTCACCCCAGCAACATTTTTCTTGTTGTTTTCCTGATGAAAAAAGTCCTCAAAGGGAAATATTTTGCCAATGTGGAAGAGGTGAAAAAGGCAGAAGCACTAAAAGGCACCAAATTGATGAGCTAAAATGCTGTTTGGAGCAGTGAAAAAACATCTCAATAAATGTACTGCATCAAACAGAGAGTACTTTGAAAGTGACTGACATTTAAATGTGTACGAATAAATAAGCAATTTTTTATAAATAAATTCTGGACTTTTTTGGGTCCCTACCCGCATATAATGGAAATAACTAAAAATGTTTATGTAATTTTAATACTTTGGAGTTAATATTTCTAAGGTTAACTAGAGAAACCAGGAACCAATTTGTATATAAAATATTACTTCACAAACATAGCATTATAAATATAACTAAAATACAATACATCGAAATATTAACAAAAGATATTATCAAGAGGGGGTAGGTGGTTTTAAATTTCTTATACTTTGTAACACACTTAGAATAAATAGAAATAAACATACATTGTCTGCATAATCAAAACACCTGTTTTGCTATTTCTTTAAAAGTTTTTTTTTTTTGTGAGTTGGAGTCTCACTCCATCGCCCAGGCTGGAGTGCAGTGGCATGCTCACGGACACCCCAGTGTTGACCTGCTAGGCTCCGGTGATGCTTCCGCCTCAGCCTTCCAAATAGCTGGAACTACACCCAGCTAATTTTTTGACTTACTGTAGAGACGAGGTCTCAACAAGTTGCCTGGGCTGGTCTCGAACCCGTGGGCTCAGGTAATCCACGTTCCTTGGCCTCCCAAAGTATTGGGATTACAGACTGAGTCACTGAGCATGGCCTAAAAGGTTTCTTTAAATTTTTATAAAATATAGAAAATATCAAAGGGAAAATAATTTTTAATATTCTCCCACCTCTTCCTGAACTCAGAGTGACATTGTCATCTACACATTTGCCAAAGCAGAAACCAGGGAGTCATCCTTGGTTCTGTCCTCTTCCTTACTCCCCACATCCATCAAGTTCAAGTTTATCTTTCATCCATAGCAATCCTTCCAATTCTAGCCCCACTGCCAGTATCTTCATACAAGCCCATAAGAAGTTCTCACTGCAACAGTCTTCATTCAGAACTGCTCTCACCCCGCCTATACGTGAGGCTCTCCAGCTTTCATTTCTTCCGATTAAGCTGGCCTCCAGATGCAGCTCTCATGCTGTCTGAGAGTGCTTGTCACCTCCCACCAGTTGATTCTATTTTTGATATGGGGAAGGGATCTGAGATTCCAAGGCACTGAGAGGCAGTAGCGAAGACTGAAACACAGCAGGCACCTCAGAGAGGAAGATGAACAGACCTCTTCCATGACATAGAGATTAGGGACAAGCTCATTTACTCTGCCTCTCCTGACAATGTTTCTCAAAGGGGTGAAAACTGGGAGAAGGCTACGTAACAGTGGTCTGAGGA
>NW_007001524.1:0-404 GCF_000164805.1 Carlito syrichta
GTCAGCTGGCTAGCCAGCTGGCTAGCTAGTTAAGTCAGTGAGTTAAGTGAGCTGGCTAGCCAGCTGGCTATCTAGGTGGCTAGCTAGTTAAACCAGCGGGCTAGCCAGATGGCTATCTAGTAAAGTCAGCTAGTTAAGTCAGCTGGTTCACTGTCTGGCTAGTTAGGTGGCTGACAAGTTAAGACGGCTGGTTAGCAGGCTGATCAAGTAGGTGACTAGCTAGTTAAGCCAGTTGGGTAGATGGCTGACCAGCAGGGTGATTGGCTAGTAAAGCCAGAAGGCTATCTGAGTGTACAGCCAGCCTACTGGCTATTTAAGCCAGCTGGCTAGCAGCTAGCCAGCTGGTCAGCCCGTTAACTAGATAGAGGGCTGCCTAGCCAGCTAGGCAGCCAGGAATCTAGCTA
>NW_007001525.1:0-391 GCF_000164805.1 Carlito syrichta
TGTCTCCTGTAAGCAAGCTGTTTGGCCCTCAATCATCCAAGGAGAAAAAACTCTGAATCAGATTCTGTCAAATTTTAGTAGCATACGTGGTGTTTAATTTCACCTTTATCAATACATACAGCCATAGTTAATTTTTTTTCTAGATACACACAGAAATCATTGCAGGAAGAAATGTAACAACATTCAAGTACTCTTGTTTGCTGGCTCTGTTCTTGAAGTCAATACACAGGGTTGGAGTAACTCGTCAGTATAATTTGATTAAAATCCAGATGCTTGCCAAAATCACCTTCTCCATCATTTTAAACCCTGATTCATTCTTTTAAATACACGCTTCATAACTATTTAATAATAACTAGCTTATACTTATCTAACAGTATAAAACCTGGTGAAA
>NW_007001526.1:0-9043 GCF_000164805.1 Carlito syrichta
TCAGTCATGGCGAATGCCTTCCCGATGCAGCTCCTGGTGGCGATGGGCATTGGGGGAAGGAGGGGCCTGTAACTGCACCCAGGACCTGGATACTGGCCCCATTTGGCTTGTAACCCGACCCGGGACTCCCACCCTCACCCAGATTAGCTTGAGGGGCAGAAAAGGGGGCTACTCATGCCTGGGACTCCCGTGTGGGCATGCATGTCCCCTGAGCCTGGGCAAGACTCCAACCCTGAACTCAGATACCAGCAGACATTAGGGGTGGGGGTGTCTGAGAATACATAGCCTCTTTGCCTAGGATCTTATTTAAATCCCAACCCTCCTGAAACACTAAGCCCAACAAGTCTCCCAACAGGGAGGCCAAGATCTGTACCACCCTCACCCCACTCATGCCTCAGAGAGCCCTTAGCCTCACCTGGAACGGGTCCAGAGTGGAATATAAGCCAGAGGGGACCTCTTCTGAGGGTTTTCTGGGTCAAAACAGAAGGGGTTTTAGACTTGGGGGCCGGGAAAGATAGGGCTGCTGGGTGGGGCATCTCAGGACATCCAACTACCCCCAGAAAATACACATGTGAGTGCAGTAGAGAGGAAGTATCTGATTACACCGGTCAGGACCCCACCCCCTTAAACAGGTCCCAGGGATGGGGGAGGGACAGCACCTCAGGGTCTGGCAAGATTGAGGGGTTGTGATGGATCCCGAAGATGTTGATGGTACAGATGTTCCCTGTAGGGGAAGAGGGGATATTTGGGACTAGGTCCACAGTGCCTGATGGGACCACCACCCTGCCCAGGAGCCTCCTCTCCTGCTATGGTGGGCACCTTTGGGGATGACGCAGTCATCAAGGAGCACAACGTTCTGGTACAGCAGCTGGCGAAGGTGGGAATAGGAGGATGCAATTGTAGACTCTCTTTAATGCACATGGTCAAGAAGGGCAACTGGGCCAAACCTTCCCTAGGAAACCCCAAAAGTTATCAAAGGAGGAAAAACAACCCTCCTGCCATCTCATGAGACCATCTTACCACCTCCCTCCGATCCTTAATCCTATGAAAAATTAATTCTAGATAGATTAAATATTCATGTATTAGAATCAAAATCACAAAAATACTAAAAGAAAACTTGGCCTGATGCTTTTAGAAGCATATCTGGGTGAAACATGACTCATAGAGGGTATCCTTAAAAATGTTAATTCATTTTCATTAAAAGTTTTTTTTAAAAATTGGTGAAACGGCTCAGTTGGTAGAATGTTAGACTGAAAATGTTTTTAAAATTATATAGCAAGTTAGCAAAGCAAAAGAAATTTTCATTAAGGGCTCTGACCCCCAAAAATAAATAAAAATAAAATATGTTTCTACACTGTTGGTGGGATTGCAAACTAGTTCAACCTCATTGGAAAACAGTGTGGTGATTTCCAAAAGAACTAGAAACTGACCTTCGGTACCCAGCAATCCCCTGATTGGGAATACCAAATCATTCAACAAAAAAGATACCTGAGCAGGCATGTTTATTGCAGCACTATTCACAATAGCAAAAACATGGAACGTGATGCCCATTGAAAGTGACTGGATTTTTTAAAAATGTGGTACATATATGTGATGGAATATTATGCAGCCATAAATAAGGACAAAATTATGAACTTCGCAGTAACTTGTATGGATTTAGAGTCTATAATACTCAGTTATCTATCACAGAAACAAATAACTTGAGTACCACATGTTCTCACTCATAAGCATACCCTGAATAATTATCATAATACTCTAAGAAAAGGACTGGCAGTGGTGGGAAACTGCCAGGGATGTGGGGGCATACTTCATCAATAAGGGTACCTGATCTCAAACCAGGTGAACTGAGGACCAAAGTGAAGACCAAACTTTACCTGTACAATGACTGTTTATATACCTAACCCTGAATTGTACCCCACATCTTTAAAATAAAAGGAAAATTTTTAAAAAAGAATAAAAACTAACTTTACATTGTAGTGTGGAATGATCATATATTATTATACAGAGGTATAAATGTTTTTCTAAATTAATCAATGAAAATGCAATCAATAAAAATCTTGTTTAATTTTTTAGAAATTAACAATCTTATTGTAATTAAATACAATGATTATAATTCATCAAGAGTCACATCAGTTTAAAAAGGAAAAATTGCAGGGGAGAAACCTAATCTACCAAGTATTAAGACCTAATATAAAGGGAAAGTGATAAAGATGAAATTTTAAAATGTTTAACTGTGGTACTGCTGAAAGAACAGAAAACAGAATGATAGAGCAGAGTAAAGAGCTTGGAGTCAGACTCGAATAGATGAAAATTTAGCATCTGATAAAGGAGGGTCCAACACTCCTGGAGAGTGGATAAATACCTCAGTGTAAGATGCTCAGATAACTGGAAATGTTGTAACAAAAAGAACCAGATCTTTGTCTACTCAATATACAGGGTAGGGTCTTTACCTGTATGAGACAAGTAAAGGTGTAAAGTTAAAAGAAGATTACAGAAGCACGGTGGCTCGTGCCTGTAATTCCAGCACTTTGGGAGGCCGAGGCAAGAGGATTATCTGAGCCCATAGGTTCAAGACCAGCCTGGGCAACTTAATGAGACCTCGTCTCTACAATAAATCAAAAAAAATTAACTGGATGTCATGGCACATGCCTGTGGTTCCAGCTATTTGGGAGGCTGAGACAGAAGGATTGCCTGAACCCAGCAGGTCAAGGCTGCTGTGGCCATGAGCATGCCACTGCTCTTCAGCCTGGGTGATGGAGTAAGACTTCGACTCAAAAAAATAAAAATAAAAAGAAGATAACAAAAGAGAAATTTTTGTAACTTCAGAGCAGAAATTCTTAGAATCCCAAAAGCACAATCTGAAAGGTCAAAGGGAAAAAAGATAAATATGCATGGAAATTAAGGATGTATCGTCACAGACAATACCATGGACCAAATTAACATTCAGATGAGACCAGGTTCAGTGGCTCAGCCTGTAATCCCAGCACTTCGGGAGGCCAGGTAAGTGGGTTGACTGAGCCTGCAGGTTCGAGACCCACCCAGGCAACTTGGTGAGACCTTGTCTCTACAATAAATAAAAAATTAGCCGGGTGTGGTAGCACGTGCCTATATTTCTGACTACTTGGAAGGCTGAGGCAGAAGGATCACCAGAGCCCTGCAGGTCAAGGCTGTGGTGGCCAGGAGCGTGCCACTGCACTCCAGTCTGGGTAACGGAGTGAGACATCAACTCAAAAAAAAAAAAAATTCAGATGAGAGATTTAGAGAAGCTGTCTACAATAAAGAGATAGATCTAGAAAAATATCTTAAATGTATAAGGAAGTCCTACAAATCAGCAAGAGAAAGCACAGGTGATCAAGAGAAAAGAAAGGGTATGATCTAGGATTTCATGGAAATCACAAGACAAATGCAAGACATTTAGGAAGAAATGGGCTGTGTGCAGTGGCTCACGCTTGTAATCCCAGTACTTTGGGAGGTGGAAACAAGAGGATTGTCTGAGCCCAGGGGTTTGAGATCGGCCCAGGCAACATGAGGAGATCTCATCTCTACAATAAATCGAAAAAATTAGCTGGGCATAGTGGCACATGCCTATAGTTCCAGCTACTTGGAAGGCTGAGGTGGAAGGATTGCCTGAGCCCTGCAAGTCGAGACTGCAGTGGCCATGAGTGTGCCACTGCACTCCAGCCTGGGTGACAAAGTGAGACTCCATCTCAAAAAAAAAAAAAATCTTCCATGGAAGTTATCTAACATTGAGATGTCACTTCACATCTATTGAACAATTAGCAAAGTAGGTGATGCTAAGGGTTGGCCAAGGTGTTGGGGTACACGGAATCACATGCTGATAGTGGTGTGGACAGGGGCTACCATTCTGGAGGGCAACTGCCAATACATGGTCAAGGAAACACGATGTGTGTTTCATGACCCAGCAAACTGACTCCCAAGTATGCATTTCAGAATGATTCTCAGACAGGTAGATGAAGAGACATGTACAAAGATGTTCATTGCACTGCAGAAAGGGAAGCAGTCTGGCTATCCAGCACTAGGGGATTGGAGAGGAAAGGACTGTATGGTGGTTAAAAGTAACAGATTAAATGGACTTAGAACCATGGATAGCTTAAAATCATAGTGCTACATTTCTGAAATAGATAAGACCAAGCACAAGATCTGTGATATAACAACATATTTGGAATTTTTATATATATCCATCTCAGTAGCAAATTTTACAAAGCAAAGGATCCACCTCCCTAGAACCCTATTGGTGGAGTGAAAACTGGGATACATGGGGATAAATAATTATTGGGTGGAATAATGATTAGAATTAGCCATGAATTGAGGAACATGGTTAACTCAAGTATTGGCACCTGAAGTTCAAAAAAAGTAATTAATTAAAATGTTTAGGGCTGAGTGCATTGACTCATGCCTATAATCCCAGCACTTTGGGAGGCTGAAGTGAGAGGACTGCCTGAGCCCATGGGTTCAAGACCAGCCTGGGCAACTTGGCGAGGTCTCATCTCTACAATAAATCAAAAAATTATCCAGGTGTGATGGAACATGCCTGTAGTTCCAGCTACTTGGAAGGCTAAGGCAGAAGGATGGCCTGCATCCAATATGTCAAGGCTGCGGTGGCCATGAGTGTGCCACTGCACTCCAGCCTGGGTGACAGAGTAAGACTCCAACTCAAAAAAAAAAAAGTGTTCAAGAATATTTGTCAAGCTAACCACCTGATCATAGAGTTCAAATGGAAAAATAAGAACTCAAGGAAAAAAATGCAAAAGTAAAGTAATGTCAGAATTAACTTTATCAAATATAAAAATATTAAGACTTCGTGCTGCTCAAGCATGACAGTATAATAAATAGAACACAGTAGAGGCAACAAATAAACACAGATATAAAAATAAATGTAGCTTTTTGTTGTCTGCTATTATTTAAAATCATGAGACAAGTACAAAGTAGTCATTAAATTTGGCTGGGACAGTCAGCCACTAGGAGAAAAAAATAACTTCCAACATAGAATTCATAGAAAAAAGCTATTAAATTTGAAAAATATTAGTAAAATATTGAATAAATACATGTTTGAAATACTTAAGCCTATTAAGGGAAATCAAACAGGAGCTTTACATTTTAATATTATAGTGTGAAAGGGTTTGGCTTTTGTATTTGTTTTGAATTGGACACTCTGTCGCCCAGGTTGGAGTGCAATGGCATGCTCACGGCCACTGCAGCCTCAGCCTGCTGGGCTCAGGTCATCCTTCCACCTCAGCCTTCCAAGTAGCTGGAACCACAGAAGCACACCACCATGCCCAGCTAATTTTTTAATTTATTGTAGAGATGAGGTCTAGCCAAGTTGCCCAGGTTGGTCCTGAACCTGTGAGCTCAGACAAACCTCTCACTTCGTCCTCCCAAAGTGCTGGAATTATAGATGTGAGCCACCGTATCCGGCCTTGAAAGACTTTAAAAAAAAAAAAAACCGAGGCAGGACACAATGGTGCAAGCCTGTAATCCCAGTACTTTGGGAGGATTGCCTGAGCTCAGGGGTTTGAGATCAGCCTGGGCAACTTGGTGAGAGCTCGTCTCTAAGAAAAAATAAAAAACAAAAACTATCAAGGAAAGAATTAATACATTTAACAACAAATAAATTAACTAGGCCTGGTACTGTGGCTCATACTTGTAATCCCAGCACTTTGGGAGGCCTACAGAGGACTGCTTAAGCCCAGGAGTTTGAGACCAGCCTGGGCAATATCGAGAGACTTTGTCTCTACAAAAAAATTTTAAAAATTAGTCAGGTGTAATGGTGTATGCCTGAAGTCTCAGCTACTTGGGAGGCTAAGGCAGAAGGATCACCTGAGCCCAGGAGATCAAGGCTGCTATAAGCTGTGATTATGCCACTTCACTCCAGCCTGGATGACAGAGTGAGACCTCAACTTTAAAAATAAATAATGGGCTGGGCTCGGTGGCTCAGCCTATAATCCCAGCATTTTGGGATGTCAAGGCAAGTGGATTGCCTGAGCCCGCAGGTTCAAGAGCAGCCGGGGAAACTTGGCGAGACTTCATCTCTATGATAAAATAAAAATAGCCAGGTGTGGTAGTGCACATCTGTAGTTCCGGCTACTCAGAAGGCTGAGGCAGAAGGATCGCTGGATCCTAGAAGGTCAACGCTGGAGTGGCCATGAGAGTGCAAGCCACTGCAATCCACAACTCAGAAAAAAAAAAACATAAAAAATAAAAATAAATAATGGGACAACCCTCTTTCATGTCCCCTCTCGCTGTTGGGAGCTTTTCTGTCATCTAATAAATCCCTACTTACTCACTCAAAATAATAATAATAATACAATAATAATAATAAATGAAATTTTTCAAAAATAAGTGAACCAAAACAAAAATAAAATCAAAACAAATCCAAAGAAGAATTTTGCATAACAAAAAGAACTAAATTTCTTAATGTGTAAAAAATTCTTATAAAATAATTTTTTAAACTAGGTAAAACCAGTTACTCTGACAATTTACAGGAATAAAGATATGGATGACTGTTTAGCAGGTAAACATAATGCTCAACTTTACCCATACTTAAAGTGATGTTCATTAAAATAACTAAGTATTGCTTGGCAAGTTGGCTCACACCTGTAATCCCAGCAATTTGGGAGACAGAGGCAAGAAGATTGCCTGAGCCCAGGGGTTCTAGACCAGCCTGGGAAACTTGACCAGACCTTGTCTCTATAATAAATCAAAAAATTAACTGGGTGTGATGGCTCATGCTTGTAGTTCCAGTTACTTGGAAGGCTGAGGCAGAAGAATGGCCTGCACTTAGCAGGTCGAGGCTGTGGTGGCCGTAAGTGTGCCACTGCACTCCAGCCTGAGCAACAAAGTGAAACTCCAACTCAAAAAAATAGTAAAATAACAAAGTATTATATTGCACCAATAAGATTGACAAATATTTTATATATTTTTTAAATTTTAAATATGAATTTACAATTCAGAGTTAGGTATACAAATGTTCATTATGCAGGTACCCTTGTTGATGAGGTGTACCCCTCTTCCCCTGGCAATTTCCCACTACTGTCAATCTTGCCCCTGCCCATCCCTGGCAGTTTCCCACTACTGTCAAGGATTGGTAAATATTTTAAAGTTTCATAATGCACACCGTTGGGGAAAATATGAGGACATGGGAATCTCAAAATCTGTGTGTGGCAGTAGATTTTCCAACAGCTACTGAATTCAAAACTGAAGTGGTCTTCGATTCTGCAACTGCACTTCTAGAAATTTGTCCTGCAAACAAGCTCACATGTGTAAGTAATGGCCCGGGTACATGGGTGTTTACTGCATCGTGTCTGTTATGCCAAATACTGGAAAATATGCAAATGTCCATTGGTGGGTGAAATATTTTGATAAGTTATAGTACATCCATAAGATGGAATCCTATACAGCTATCACAAAGGCAGAATAGGGATCATTAGTCCTGTCACACTCTAGAGGGTAAATCACACAGAGATGACAAAGACAATTCAGCAATATCTATCATAATTGAAAATGTTGACATAAATATCTCCAACAGAGGGATGAGTTGAGTAAACTGTGGAATGCTAGATACACTCAGAAAGAAGGAGCCATGAAAAGAGTAAGTGGCTATCTGTATCTATCTATCTATCTATCTATCTATCTATCTATCTATCTATCTATCTAGCTGTATGGATGTATGTATATGACAGAGATTCTCAAAAAAAAAAAAAAGAATTATTTTTGGAGGACAGGCCCCTTGTAGTACAGACATCCCCACTAGGTAAGTGCTCTAGAAACACATTGGCATCAATGTGTCAGCTAGTGTTGTTGGGAGAGGCTGCATTCAGTTTCAGTGTTTTTTTGTTTTGTTTTGTTTTGGGAGATTTTTTCAGTGCATTTGCCCATTTCATGAGGGGCAATTTGCGAGCACACCTGCCCATGCCGTGCTGAGTGTTTAGCAGTTTTTGACCCAAAATGGCATGACCCCTGTGCCCCACTCTCCCTATGCCCCACTCTCTCCAAGCAACTTTTTTGGTTGTTGTTTCCCTGGATGAAAAAAGTCCTCAAAGATAAACATCCTGGTCTTTGCATAGCTGACCTTCTGAGCAGAAGCTCGGTCTGACACTCATGCCCAAAATCCATGTTTCCAATTTCACTCCCAGCCTTGCCTCTTTCTCAGTTGGCCCCAACTCTGCCCAAGTTGGATGGACACCAAGTTGGGAAAGGAGAGTCAGTGTGGAGTGTTTACTGAACAAACGGGCAGGACTGTTATCCACTAAAATATTTGTGAATTCATGGATTAGACTATAAAGTGAGAGTTGCAGGGAAGAGTAAAAATTAAGGGGAGTGAAGGTCCTGCAACTTTGGACAGGAAAGGGAGTACGTGGGGCAGCAATTTTACTCTGAGTACATGCTGGCGGCATCTGCTTTACATTCATTGTCACTAACTCTCCAAGAAGCCCTGTGGGGCGTAGATTTCCAATTTATAGAGAAGAGTCCTTTAAAAAAAGTAATTAATTTCATGAATTGTCATAGCAAGTTATTGGGGCAATAAGTATGAACTATCAGATCTTTTTGCTCCAAAACAGGCAGCCTTAACCTTTTTATGCAAAGATGAGGCCTCAGTAGGTTGCCCAAGCTGGTCTTGAACTCCTAGGCTCAAGTAATCCTCCTGCCTTGGCCTCCCAAAGAGCTAGGATTACAGGAGTGAGCCACCGTGCTTGACTCCAACCTTAGCTTTTCTAGACAGGCTGGGTACCAGACCCTGCTTCTGGGCTTTTGCCCTATTCCCACTAGATGATAGTGGCAGAAGTGATGAAAACATTATCCCCCTTCCCCACCCGAGAGCAGCCTCAAAGTGAGGGGCTCAGAAACAGGCCATGAGACCCTGCACTCACCATTCAATCTCTTTAAGCTCGCGGTCCCTCAGGAACTCTTGCACCTCCTGACAGCAGCACTCCTGGTATTCTGGGTGCCTCCCAAGGTTGTACAGGACCCAGGAGATGCCACTGGCCATAGTGTCGTAGACTGAGGAGCAGTTATGTAAGTTTGG
>NW_007001527.1:0-1030 GCF_000164805.1 Carlito syrichta
AAGTATTGCCTTTATCCTGAGGAATCACACACAAATTTTGTGGAGTGGAGACTAAGGGAAGGTAGACAAATTAAAAAAACGTTAGCAGGGAGCTAAAAGTTTTTTTGAGAATTTACAACTTTCTATACATATAACCCTAAGGCTAATTTGAAGTCCCTAATGAAAAATGTTCTAAAACACAGGTAATGTCATTTTAACTCCTACTAAGAAAATCTTATAAGCAGATTAGTAGATTGAGATATCAAATTGCAATGTTTCCCTTTTAGATTTATCTTGTCTTTTTGTCTGAAAAACAATTTTGATTAAGAGTGAATGCTTATACTATGACAAAATGACGGATGGTACTGGGAACCTACGGGGGGGAGGGGGATGGGATTAACAGTAGCAAATATCTGTCGGGGGATGGGAAAACACTTCTTATCTACAGGGTGCCTGAATGAAACGTCATTGTACACCTACCCTTAACTGTACCCCACAAAACCATAATAAAAACTACTGATTAATGAAAAAAAAAAAAAAAAAAAAAAAAAAGAGTGAATGCTTGATGAATTTCTAAGTGCTTATCACTTAGAATGTTAGAAGATGTTTTGCTTGGGGAGATGAATAGACAAATCAAATGTTGATAAATTACATACAAAGATAGTCTATCGTATCATAAAGGTTCAGATGAAAATCACAAATAAAGAAACTTAGGTAAATAAAATTCAAACTATAAATAAACTTTATATACTATAGCACTTTAGCAGTGATTAGTATAATAAACTCGTTGGTTATTCATTGCACCTCTTAAATGTTTCAATACAATTTTTAATACTTAATAGGTATTCACAATGACATGATTCCTCTATTTGTTTTCCAATTATATAAAAGTGATGGTTTTCTTGCTTCTATCTTGCCCTTTATTTTGCTACTGGGGATGGATGCTTCTAAGCTTCTTTCAGGTAATATATTCTGTATCTTGTTTCTGCTGTAATTGGTCTTCTGAATACTTGAAATTTCTACTTCCATGACTCTTTTTGATGTAAAGATG
>NW_007001528.1:0-384 GCF_000164805.1 Carlito syrichta
AGCTAGTTAAGTCAGCTTGCTATCTAGTTAAGTCAGTGATTTAAGTCAGCTGGCTAGCAAGTTGCTTAGCTGGGAAGCTGGCTAGTTAAGTCAGCTGGTTAGCTAATTAGCTAGCTAGTAACCAAGTTAAGTCTGCTCTGTAGCCAGATGGTTAGCTAGGTAGCTGGGTAGTTATGCAAGCTGTCAAGTCAGCCGGTTACATAGGTAGCTAGCTAGTTAAGACAGCTGGATATCGAGCTGAGTAGCTAGATAGCTAGGTAGTTAGGTCACCCTGTTAGACAGCTGGCTAGCTAGTAAAGTCACCTAGTTAAGTCAGCTGCCTAAACACCTGGCTAGCTAGGTAGCTAGATTGTTAAGCCAGATGTCTAGCCCACTGGCTAGCTA
>NW_007001529.1:0-380 GCF_000164805.1 Carlito syrichta
AGACCTGCCCGGGCACCTCAGTGAGACCTCACCTCTACCTTCCATCAATAATGAACTGGGTATGGTGACATGCCCCTTTTGCTCCGGCTTCTTGGAAGGCTGAGGAAAGGCTCACTGGAGTCAGACAGGATGAGGCTGCAGTGGATGAGAGAGAGCCACTGCCCTCCATCCTGAGTGACGGAGCGAGACTCTGCCTCAAAGAAAAAAAGGAAAAAAGGAAAAAATGAAAAATAAGAAGAGCATCCATTTATGTATGGAGTTGGGATCATCATGAACAGAGATCATTTGGGAAGGAGGCCACAGTCTTGGGCTTTGAGTTCCAGAAAGATGGTGGATTGGCAGACAATAGGGTTGTGGCTTTGGGAGGCTGAGGTGGGGGA
>NW_007001530.1:0-517 GCF_000164805.1 Carlito syrichta
CCTTGGCTAATATAACAGGTCTACAATGAACAACAAGATGATTTGGTGGTGGTGGTGGACTGATCCATGGTTTTAATAAAATCAAATTAGACATACTACTCTGGGCGTGGTGGCTTCTGCCTGTATTCCCAGCACTTTGAGAGGCTAAAACAGGAGGATTATTTGAGGAGTTGAGACCAGCCTGGGCAACATATCAAGGCACTGTCTCTACAAAAAATAAAAGAATTAGTCGGGAGTGGTGGCTCCTACCTGTAGTCCCAGCACTCTAGGAGATTGAGACACAAGAGTTCAAGGCAGCAGTGAGCTATGGTCACGCCCCTTCCCCGCAGCTTGGAGGACAGAGAGAGACCCTGTGTCAAAAGAAAAAGTGCAATGGGTAGGACATCAGAAGGCACAGGAGACCAGGGCTGCAGGATCTTGTCAACAGCTACACCTTAAGTGAACTTTAAATGGAAACCTGATAGACAAAATGTATCCTAAAAGAGATGTTGTCCAGGAAGTACCTATGAACATCAAA
>NW_007001531.1:0-379 GCF_000164805.1 Carlito syrichta
CTAGCTAGCAAGGTGGCTAGACAGTCTACTTAACTAGCTAGCTAGCTACTTATACCTCTGACTTGCCAGTTGACTTAACTACCTTGATAATCAGCTGGCTAATGGGTTGGCATAACTTGGTGCCTTAACTATTACCTAGCTGGCTAGCCAGCTGACTTAACTAGCCAGTTACCCAGCTAGTAATCTGGCTAGCCAGTTGACTTAAGTAGCTGACTTAACTAGCTAACCAGCTGACTTAACTAGCTGAGTTAACTAGCTAGCTACCTAGATAGACAACTGAATTAACTAGCTGTAATACCTAGCTAGCCAGCTGTCTAGTCATCTGACTTAACTAGCTTTTTAACTAGCTAGCGAGCTAGCTAACCAACTGACGTAGGGA
>NW_007001532.1:0-417 GCF_000164805.1 Carlito syrichta
TACTTTACTAGCTGACTAGTTAGTTGGCTGGCTAGCTGGCTAGCCAGCTGACTTAAGTAGTTAACAACCTGGTTAGCTAGATGGCTAGCCAGCTGACTTAACAAGCTAGCTACCTGGCTGGCTGGTTGACTAGGCAGCTGGCTAGCTAGCTAGAGGGCTGGCCAGATGGCTAGCTGGCTAGCTAGCTGAATTAAATAGCCAGCCGTCTGACTGGACAGTATGAAAGCCAGCGGCTTAACTGGCCAGCCACACTGCTGGGCAGCAGGCTATCCAGCCAGATTAACTAGATGGCCACCTAACTGACCCTCCTGTTAACCAGCTGTCTTAACTTGCCAGTCAACTAGCTAGGCAGCCAGTGAACCAGCTGACTGAACTAGCTGACTTAAGTAGATAGCCATCTGGCTAGCTAGCTGGTTC
>NW_007001533.1:0-375 GCF_000164805.1 Carlito syrichta
ACCATCAGGGTAGATGTGAGATCATTTTAAGTCAGGGTAGCTAGGAAAATAAGTAGCCATCTGTGAAAGAGAAGTAAGCGTGAAAGTTTTGAACACAAATTTGAAATCCCTATGTTTATTTTCTTTAAAAATTAAATTTGTTATAACCACAAAAGTATATTAATAAGATACGAGCCCTTCAAAGGAAGAGTCCATGCCTAACTACTCACCACATGCTCAACTTCTGGTTCACAGAAAACACTCTGCAGAAGTATGTAAGAAAGTGAATATGCAGAATTTTAAAAAATATATTTTAAAAAATACATATTTTATAACCCAATACAAACAGTGTTTCCTTTCCCCAGTGTTTTCTTTCCTAGTTAAACCACAGCACAG
>NW_007001534.1:0-408 GCF_000164805.1 Carlito syrichta
AAAATTATAAAATCCAATTAATTTCCCTATATAGATTGTGCCTTATTCAGGTCCACATAAACTAGCAAGTCCTTAAAAACCATCATAAGCACTCAGATACCCAAGGAGAGAGACTGGTTAAAAATCTGAGTCCTGGAAGTTGTATCTCTATTTCCTTAAGTACTTTGGAAATGCCTTCCAGTCTATGGGCTACCACTTCCATATTTCTCTTCTGCAGCGATCGACAGCAGTCCCCAACCTTTAAATCTTCAGCCCATGAAAACACAGCTTTCTGAAAGGATGGGCTAAATGAACAACAGCAGAAGGTGTCTGCTTCTGGCAAAGAAGTTAAGAATAGAGTGTCAGTCATCTGCCTCCAGTGTAGGCTTGTTAGCAGATACACAACTGAAGCTCCATGGTGGGTTTGCC
>NW_007001535.1:0-2516 GCF_000164805.1 Carlito syrichta
AAATAATTATACAACTCACCACAAAATAAAAGAGGCACAGATGGAGGTGGTAAATAAAATAATGGGCAGGCCACACACAGACTAAAACAAGTGTCAGATTCTGACTTAAAACCTGTCACCAGCTGCAACTGTGCAATTTGAAGCACATCAACTCACCTCTCACTTAGGGTTTTGACATGAGTGAGTTGGAGTTTCATTCTGTTGCCCAGGCTGGAGTGCAGTGGAATGCTCATGGTCACCACAGCCTTGACCTGCTGGGCTCAGGCGATCCTTCCTCCTCAATTTCCCAAGTAGATGGAACTACAGGCATGCACTACCATGCCCAGAAAATTTTTGGATTTATTGTAGAGATGATGTCTCACCAAGTTGCCCAAACTGGTCTCGAAGCCCTGAGGTCAGGCAATCCTCTCACCTCAGCCTCCCCAAGTGCTGGGATTACAGGTTTGAGCCACTGAGCCCAACCTTTATATTGAGTTTAAGAGTTTTTTCTATAATTTAGATTCTAGTCCCTTGTCAGATAGGTTATTTACACATATTTTCTCCCTGTCTGTAGTTTGTCTTTTTTCTTTTAGTAGAACCTTAATAAATGATTTTAATTTTGATGAAGTTCAATTTACCAATTTTTTTGTTTAATATATCATTTTTTTGATGTTTTGTCTAGAACTCTCCAGCAAGCTCTAGGTCCAGAAAATTTTCTCCTATGTTATCTTTGAAAAAGTTTTTTTATAGTTTAGTTTTAAATCTATGATCCATTTCAACTTAATTGTAAGGTAACATATGAGATTTAAGTTTATATATTCTTTCTTTCTCTCTCCCTCTCTCTCTTTCTCTTTCACTTTCTCTCTCTCTCTCTTTTTTTTTTTTTTTTTTGGCCTAGGATTTCTAACTGCTCCCACACCATTTGTTGAAAAGACTATCTTTTCTTCAGTGAATTGCTTTTGAGTCTTTGTCAAAAATCAGTCAGTCATACTTTTATGAGTCCATTTGGGGGTTCTTTATTTTGCTCCATTTACCTATGTGTCTACCTCTCTTCCAATTCCACATTATACTGATTACTACAGTTACATATAAGTCTTGGAATCAGATGAAGTGGTTCTTCCTGCTTTATTCTTCTTTTCCAAATGGTTTCAGCTATTTAGTTTCTTTGCCTTTTTACATAAGTTTTATAACAAAACTATTCATATCTACACAGTCATTTCTGCTGAGATTTTAAAAGAAATCTATATATGAATCTGGGAAGAATTAATATCTTTACTATGTTGAGTTTTCCAAACCATGACCATGAAATATTTGTATCTTTTTCCTTTCAACATTTGGTGGTTTTCAGCATGCATGTCCTAAACCTGTTTTGTTAGATTTATATCTAAGGTTTTTTTTTTGAGTGATTGTAAATAGTAATTATTTTTAATTTTGTTGTCTGTGTGTTGCTTGATAGTATATAGAAATACAATTAATTTATATTTCTTTATTATGTTGTACCTTTCATCCCTTCTGAACTCACTTACTAGTCCCAGGAATACTTCTTTTTCAAAGATTCCTTTGATTTTCTATGTAGACAATAAGCCTTCTGCAAGCAGTGACAGTCTTGTTTTTTCTTTAGATATCTATGTGTTTTTTATTTTCTCTTGCTGCCCTTATTGCATTGAGTAGAACTTCTGTCCCTGTTCTGAATAAGGATGGTGAGAGCAGTGTCTAAAATCATAACCTTTTTTTTCATTTCTGGATTTTTTAACTTGAGTCTTCTATTTTTTGTTGTTAATATTACTATTGGTTTATCATTTTTATTACCTTTTAAAAGACCCAGCTCTTTGATTCCTGCATTTTTAGCTACTTTTTTTTTTCAATGTCAATGATTTCTGTTGATATCTCTCTTATTTTTTTCTTCCCAAACTGTGATACCTCTTTAATTTCTGTTCTTTTATTTGGGGTTCTCTATTTTCCCACTCCTTTTCTATTTTTTTTTTAAACGTCATTTGCTTTCTTGAGTGATGGAATCTCTTTTTTGTTTTTTGAGTTGAAGTCTCACTCGGTTACCCAGACTGGAGTGCAGCGGCCACTCCTGGCCACCGCAGCCTTGCCTGCTGGGCTCCGACGATCCTTCTGCCTCAGCTTTCCGAATAGCCAGAATTACAGGCATGCGCTACCATGCCTGGATGATTTTTTTAAATTATTTATTGTAGAGATAAAGTCTCGCTGCCCAGGTAGGTCTCGAACCCGTGGGCACAGGCAATTCACTCTCCTCAGCCTCCCAAGGTGCGGGATTACAGGCTGAGCCACCAAGCTTGGCTGGAATCTCTTTTTCAATATACTTTTTCTTTTCTAATTTGAAGATGTTGTATTTTAATTATTAATTTCCTTAATTTTTTCTTTTATTTTAAACTTAATTAAAAATACTTAATTTGGTTAATATATTTATTTTATCATACTGAGTAATTTTAAAAACTTTTTTAAAGTGAGAAAGCAGAATTTATTAAGAGAACAGAATCGTCCCCACAGTGGGAGGGGACCCAAAGTGG
>NW_007001535.1:3710-4749 GCF_000164805.1 Carlito syrichta
GTGGACAGGACAGCCCCGCAGTCCAACCTGACCGTGGGACCACTTGACCTGAGGGAGAGAGGTGAGGATGGATTCCTGCCTATGGTCTGCCCCGGAGAGAACACACTGTGGATGCCCCAGCCATTGCTACTGCTTTGTATCTTGTAAGTAGCTGGCCATTTTCAGTTATGTTGCCAGGACCTCTTCACACAGACCTGTTAGTGCCTCTGTAACTGGATTCATTTCTTAATGAAGGCTTTGTTTCCTTGGACTAGTAAATTATCATACAGAGTTTTCTTTTGAACTATTTTCCTTTTGTGCACCATCCTCTGGGCTAAGTTCTTCAGGGAACGTGTTCTTCTGGAAGCGATGTTTAATGAAGATGTGTCCATATTGAAGTGAGATAGGTGTGGTATTAAAGTGAAAGGGAAAGGGAGGATGCATTTATTCTGGATCGTGTTTGAAGTGTTAGATGGTTAAGAATTAAAAGCATCCACACTAAATCCTTAGCAGTCAGAACATTGCTTCACTAGATTTTGCCAACTGCCAATCATGTCAGATTGGGCTAATCTGTTCCTCCTTCTGAAACTACTAAAATAAGGCAAAAAAAAAAAAAAGCAAAGCAAAGCAAAACAAAACAAAACAGAAAAAGGAAAATTGTCTCTTAGTTTATTTATTATTATTTTGAAGAAACTGTTTTTCTCTGGCTATTCTTATGGTGTTCTCTATGACACATCTATCATTAATGTAGATGCTCCAACCAGCATAGTCTCAAACTATACCAAGCATCAACTGATAGAATGGCAGAGAAAAGTCAACCAGCACTTTTCACCCAAAGTTTAAATATATACTTTTCAGGATATAATAAATCAAAGCAGATTTTAAAAAGCAGATATTTCAAGACCAGAAAAATACAATTAATAAATGCTACCTAGTAGATCTATGTAGAATTCTACCCCAACAAATAGAGAATATGACTTGTTTTCAAGTATACATGCAACATTTACAAAAGTATACTTTGTATTAAGTCACCAAAAGGTCTCTATAAATTAATAATATG
>NW_007001536.1:0-371 GCF_000164805.1 Carlito syrichta
AGGATGACAGCTGGCGGCCACACCATCCCCCTTCTCCCTCTCATTCCTTCCCCCTGCCTGTCGGGAAGTGCACATGTGCAGGGGGTGAGGAGGTGGAGGAGGTGACAGGTGAGCTGAGCGAAAAGACAGCCGATCCGTGTGTCATCACTGCCAAGCCTGTGGCTATGCAAAAAAATATGGATAATGTCATGGGAAAATATTGCTTATGCACCGAATGAACAGAGCCGGAAGGACAAACAGCTCTGGTGGTTTAAACTCTGCTCGTCTTCTCCGATGTGCTTAGAATGTTGTTCTGGGATGAATGCAGAAACCATCTCGGAGGCATTTCTCCACCCCTGATGCTCCATTCCCTGAGATACCTGCAAGCCAGA
>NW_007001538.1:0-371 GCF_000164805.1 Carlito syrichta
GGACGCCCGTCGTGACACACGTTGAAAGTGTCTTTTTTGTCATCGGAGTCTCTGACAGCTAGGCTGGGTCACAGCAGCATGATCCTGGCTTCTGGGGCCTCAACCTGCAGGCCTGAGGTAGTCCTCCTGCCTCGGCCCCTGAGCAACCTGGACTCTGGGGTCTGCCATGCCTGACTCGATTTTGGGGCCCTCTTGCTGAGGTGAGGTCTGGCCACATTGCCCAGGCTGGTCTCTGACCCTGGGGACCCAGGGAGCCTCCCACCTTGGCCTGCTAGTGCCTGGGATTGATGGCCATGAACCACAGTGCCAAACCTGTACTTGCACGTGCTGTCAGTGGGGGCGACACAAAGGCAAGCCACAGGACATAGGCC
>NW_007001539.1:0-369 GCF_000164805.1 Carlito syrichta
AATGAATATTTGTATACCTAACCCTTAACTGTATCCCACAATTTTAAAATAAAAAATATAATATATATATAATTATTTTTAAAAAATAGCTTTATCTTCATATGTGTGTGTTTTCATTTTTGTGGGTATGCTGTGTGTGCAACTGCTTCTCTGTTTGTTTGTGATCTTGTGAAGTGTACGGTCTTTCTTTTGCTTCTTTTTTCTTCTGTGCATACACCTTTTTAAGCATCTCCTGTAGAGTTGGTCTCAAAGAAGCACATTCTCTTAGGGACTGGATGTCTGGGAAGGATTTTAATTCTCCATTGTTGATGAAGCTTAGCTTGCCTGAATAGAAAATTCTTGGTTAAAATTTTTTATCTTTGAGAACAT
>NW_007001540.1:0-368 GCF_000164805.1 Carlito syrichta
CAGATTGTGTTAATTGGGTAACAAGGCTAACTTTGTTGGACTTACAACAAATGGACTTATGAACACATGCTCTTGGAACCAAACTTGTTTGTACATTGGGGACTTCCTGTACTACTATTCAATTAACTCTATTCTAGAGCATAGACTCTATCACCAATCTTGGCTGCCTTCCTTTTTTTTTTAGAAAAGAAAAAAAGAAAACTATGTAGCCCAGATTGACCTCAAACCCTGGGCTCAAATGATCCTCCTACCTAAGACTCCTAAGAAGCTAGGACTACAGGCATGTGCCACCACACCTGGCTTTACCTCCTCCTTTTAAAATAAAAGTATAGTTCCACATGTTCTCACTCATAAGTGGACCTTGAACA
>NW_007001541.1:0-366 GCF_000164805.1 Carlito syrichta
TACAGGAAACTTCATGGCCTCTTGCTAAGGATGAATAAGGAATCTGGGTTACACATATCCACAATCCTAAAAATCTACAGGGCGTCTTTCTAAGGGCTAAACAAGAATCAGTGTTTCTAAGCAGGAATCTGTGGGAGTCTTCATATACAGGAAACTACACAGCCTCTTGCTAAAAAAGAATGAGGAATCTCGTTTACAAGAGTCCTCAATGTCAAAAATCTACTGGACATCTTGCTAAGCGCCATACAAGAATCAGGTTTCAAAGCAGAAATCTGGGGAATAGAAGTACTCACATACAGGAAACTTCATGGGCCCTTGTTAAAGAAGAATAGTGAATCTGGGTTGCATGAGTCCTCAGTTCCAAAA
>NW_007001542.1:0-363 GCF_000164805.1 Carlito syrichta
GATAGCCCTCCTTATCTTCCCAGAAAGGCAAATCACTGAGATAAAAGTTTTCTTAAATTATTGATGCCTGGGGACTCTGACCCTAAATTAGGAACTAGGTTTTGGAAGGAACACCTGAGCTCTGCAGATTGAGGTCCTGGGGGCCACGATCATGCCTCTATGCACCATCATGGGCGATGGAGACTCAGGTGACAAAAAAGTCGCCTCCCACGTGAGTCACGATGGGCATTCATGGCTCCCCAGGGAGAGGTCCGTGTGGGAGGGAGATGATGGGGTGATTGGGAGAGGAAGGGGACCTCCCATCACTCAAGGATGGCAGACACGGCGAACAGAACTTAGACTGTCCTTGGCATTGCTATACCA
>NW_007001543.1:0-907 GCF_000164805.1 Carlito syrichta
AAGTCAGCTAGTTAAGTCAGCTTCTAATTTAGTCAGCTAGTTAAGACAGCTAGCTAGCTCATTAGCTAATAGGTTAATTCAGCAAGTTATGTAAGGTAGTTAACTAGTTAACTGATGGTTTAAGTCAACTGGTTGAGTCAGCTAGCTAGCTAGCTGGCAAATGGGTTGAGTCAGATGGTTGAGTAGACTAGCTAGCTAGTTAGCTAACGAGTTACGTCAGCTGGATGAGTCAGCTAGCTAGCCAGTTAGCTAACGAATTACATCAGCTGGTTGAGCCAGCTAGCTAGTTCGTTAGCTAATGCGTTAAGTAAGATTATTAAGTAAGCTAGCTAGCACACTAGATAACGAGTAAGCCAAATAGTTAGCTAGCTAGTTAAGTCAGCTATCTCGCTAGGCATCTAAATAATTAAGACAGCCTGTTATCTAGGTAGCTAGCTAGATAGCAATCTGTTTAAGTCAGCTGTCTAGCTAGGTAGCTAGATTGTTAGCTAAATATTTAAGTCAGTAGGCTAGGTAGGTAGCTAGCTAGTTAATTCAGCTAGTTAAATCAGCTGACTAGCCAGATGGCTAGCTAGGTAGTGAGCTAATTATGTCAGTTGGCTAGCCAGCTGACAAGTTGATTAATTCAGCTAGTTAAGAGAGCTAGCTAGACAACTGGCAAGGTATGTAGTTAACTAAGTCAGCTAGATAGCTACATGGCTTGCTAGTGATGTCAGCGAGTTCAGTCAGCTGGCTAGCCAAATGGCTAACTGGTTGTCATCTAGTTTAGTCAGCTGTCTAGCCAGCTGACTAGGTAGGTCTAAGCTAGATAAATCAGCTTGCTAGCCAGCAGGCTAGCTTTTCAAGGCAGCTAGTTAAGTAAGCTGGATAGTCAGCTGGCTAGGTAGGCAACTAGCTAGTTAAGTAT
>NW_007001543.1:2065-2882 GCF_000164805.1 Carlito syrichta
GTTAATTCAGCTGGCTTCCCAAACTGGCTAGCTAGGTAGCCAGCTAGTTAAGTCAGCTGGCTAGCCAGCTGGATTGCTGGTTATGTCAGCTAGTTAATACAGCTGGACATCCAGCTGGCCAGTTATTTAAGCCAGCTAGTTAAGTCAGCTGGCTAGCTAGTTAAATAACTAGTTATATCTCATGGGTAGCCAGCTGTCTCACTAGTAATTTCAGCGAGTTAAGTCAGCTGTCTAGATAGGTAGCCAGCTAGTTAAGTCAGGTAGGTATGTCAGGTAGCTAGCTAGTTAAGTCAGCTATTTAAGTCACCTAGCTATAATATAGCTAGCTAGGTAGTGAGATAGTTAAAACAGCTAGATAAGTCAGTTGGCTAGCTAGGTAGTTAGCTAGTTATTTCAGCTAGTTAATTCAGCTGGCTAGCTAACTGTCACTTACTTAAGTCAACTGACTAGCCAGCTGGCTAGCTAGTTAAGTCACCTAATTAAGTCTGCTCGCAGGCCAGTATGTTATCTAGGTATTTTGGTAGTTAAGTCAGCTGGCAAGCCAGCCGTCTATGTATGTAGGTAGCCAGTTAAGTCAGCTGGCTAGTCATCAGGCGTCTAATTATGTCAGCTAGTTAAGTCAGCTGGCTATCCAGCTGTCTAGCCAGGTAGCTAGCTAGTTAAGTCTGCTGGGTAGCCAGGTCGCTACTTAGTGAAGTCAGCTAGTTAACTCAGCTGGCTAGCCAATCATATAGTTAGCTCTTAAGTAACCTAGTTAAGTCAGTTCAACTAGCTAGCTGATTTGCTAGTTATCTATGCAGTTGTCGGCTTGCAAGAC
>NW_007001544.1:0-362 GCF_000164805.1 Carlito syrichta
AGAGAGAGAGAGAGAGAGAGAGAGAGAGAGAGAGAGAAAGAAATCTATTCTGCAAACCTTCTGCCCTCAATTTTTCCCCCCTGCTCCCTGCCCATGAGGGTCCCCCAAGCTTGGCACCTTCCAGCCCCAAACCCCAAATGGCTCCCCCCACTTTGTGGTGGGAGTTCCTGTGGCTCCCTGGTCGAGTTCATGCCGGCTCTTCTCTCTGAGGTGAGAAATGATCCCCAGGAAGGCTGACCCTCCAACTCAGCAACAAGGACTTTCCACCAAGAAAGTGAGGGACACATCCCTCACTCAGGCACAATTCTTCCCACCCAATCCCATTTTTCCTGGCTCTAAAGCCAGTCACGCTGTGAACACAC
>NW_007001545.1:0-2028 GCF_000164805.1 Carlito syrichta
AAATTTCCGTTTGTATTTTTATTTGGAGTGGGCCCGAGTGTTTTGCAGCTGCCAAATATTTAGTAGGAACTATTAAAATGTAACAAGGAATCATGGAGTCCACGACCCTAGGAAACATCTGGGCATCTGCATTTTTGTATACAGTTTTGGGATCCACATAGACAGGGAAAATTAGGGCATCATGTTGAGAACGGAAAGGGAATCTGATTCTAGGAGTTCTCAATCGCCTAAATCTACAAGGTCTCTTGATAAGGTTTAATCAGCAATTTGGGCTAGTATGTCGTAAAATTTTTAGTGTGTCTTTTGAAAAGGGAACCAGGAATCTTGGGTTCCAATTCCACAAGAAATTTAAGGGAGTCTTTCTCTTCATATTCAAGCAACTGGAATTCTAGGTCACGACGAAATGTGTCAACGTCTTGCTGAGAATGAAGCAGGAATTTCAGTAATGGGAGTCCTCATATACACAACACTTCACGACCGGTTGCTATGGAAGAATAAGGAATCTTGGTTACACGAGTCTTTCATCCCAAAAACCTACAGAGGGTCTTGGTAAGAGATAACCACCAATCACGTTTAGGGAGTAGGAATCCGGTTAATGGTAGTCCTCATATACAGGAAAGTGCACTCTCTATTTCAAAGGAAGAATAAGGAATCTGGTTAACATGAGTACTCAATCCCCCAAAAAACTTCAGGGTGCCTTGCTAAGGGCTAAACACGAATTTGTGTTTTTGAAGCATAATCTAGGGAAATGAAATACTTATATAAAGGCAACTGCACGGACTTTTCCTAAGAAAGAATAAGGAATCTGGGTGACATGTGTTCTCAGTTCCCAAAAAACTACATAGCGTCTTCCTGAATTCTAAACAAGCATCAGGGTTTTGACGCATATATCTGGGAAAGTGTGTACTCATATACAGGCAACTGCATGGCAGTTGCTAAAAATAAGGAATCTGGATTATACGAGTCCTCAGTCCTGAGAGTCTACAGGGCATCATGCTGACAGCTAAAGAAGACTCAGGGATTCGAGGCATGAATGGGGGTAATAGCAGTCCTCATATACAGGAAACTCTATGGCCTCTTGCTAAGAAAAAAGAAGAAATCTGTATTCCACGGTTCCTCTATCATGAAATCTACATGGCCTCTTACTAAGGGTTAAATAAGAAGTATGGTTTCAAAACAGGAATCTAGGGAAGAGAGTCCTCACATACAGGACACTACACAGCCTCCAAATAAGGACGAATAAAGAATCTTTGTTGTCCGAGTCCTCAATCCAAAAACTTCCCAGGCTGTCTGCTATGGGACAAACAAGAAACAGGGCTTCGAGCTCCCCAAATGTTTCTGAGCAATTTAGCATGTGGATATTACGAATCGGTCATGTCAGGACTCCAGCAACATTCTGTCCTCTTGAAAGTTGTAAACGAGTATCGGGCACTCGAAGTCCGTTAGGTTCCTCGGAACATCTAAGGCCAGATTCCACGACAAAACAATCTTCTTGCCTATTTGGATCTAACTCTGGTCTTAGGGTGAACGCTGTATCCTTCCCCTTCCATGTCTCTTTTTATTTTGAGAGGGGACAAAGGTTTTGCAGTTGCCAATTGTTTAGTATGTATTTTTAAATGTAACCAGGAATCATGGATTCCACGTCCTTAGGAAATTTATGGGCATCTTTATTTTTGTATAAAGAGATTGGAATCCAAGTCCACAGGAAAAATCAGGGCATCTTACTGAGAACGAAAATGAAATCCGGTTCTAGGTGTTCCCATTAACAGGAATCTACAGGGCCTCTTGATAAGGTTTAATCATCAATCTGGGCTTCTGGGTCCCTACATTTTTTAGAGCTACTTGCTTCATGGATATGCTAAATCTGTCTGTGCAGATCCACAGGATATTTCAGGTCTCCTGTAAGTTGTAATCAAGGATCTGGCCCTAAAATCCTTTTGTGTCCTAAGAACTTCGGCAACCATAATAATGTTCCCCAGAATCAAAAGGCATATTGATATAAAATCCGTCGATTCAGGTGACCTCAAA
>NW_007001546.1:0-477 GCF_000164805.1 Carlito syrichta
AACTAGAAATCTCAGATTTATTACATAAGAAAGAACATTTTCAGGTTCACAAATAAATAATATCATAAGATTAGATTAATGCCACAGAGTAACACATGCTCTCTCAAAAAGGGAGCTCCATAAAGATGAATAGAGGCAAAGTTATATGTATCACTTAAGAAAAGAAGATTCATAATTGTATTTTGTTTCTTTCCAAGTATAATTAAAAATTTTCTTGCACTTAATTTATACATTCAGAATGTTTGGTTTTCCTAATGATACACATACATCTAATTATGCCACATCTTTAGTTTTATGCCTATTTATTTATTTATTTATTTATTTTATATATCAATATTTTTTATTTTGATATTGTGGTGTACACAAGCGTTAAGTGTACAAATATGCTTCATTCAGGCACCCTTGTTGATAAGGGGCGTCTCCCTGTCGCCAGACAGATATTGAAAACCATTAATCCCACCTCCCTTCCCCCCCCCC
>NW_007001547.1:0-356 GCF_000164805.1 Carlito syrichta
AGACTCCAACTCAAAAAAAAAAAAAAAATGATAATGACTTTAATACTATCATAGCTGGGAATTTTAATATCCCACTCACAATCACAGACAGATCATCAAAACAAAAAATCAACAAGAAGATCTGGAACCTGTACATGACACTTGACCAAATGAACTTAATTGATATCTACAGAACATTCCACCCAACAACCACATAATATACACTCTACTCATCACCACATGGAACATACCCTAAGTTGACCACATCCTTGGCCACTAATCAAGCATAAACAAATTTCACAAGATTGAAATTCTGCCATACACCTTCACAGACCACAGATCACAGTGGAATAAAAATAAATATCAACACGAAAAAT
>NW_007001548.1:0-355 GCF_000164805.1 Carlito syrichta
TGAAAGAACTGACCTAGATGATCAAGGAAGGTTTTTCTGGTAAAAGTAAAGCTAAGGTCTGAAAATCATGTAGGTATTAATTAGAATGTTAGCGGTGAGGTTTTAGGCAAAGGAATCCGAATGTTCTTCATTGTGGTGGGAAAGAACATGACACAATTAAAAAACTGAAAGCCAGTAGAATGGAGATACAGAGTTACAGAGAGGTGTAGAGCTTGATGAGGTGAGAAAGAGAGGCTGTTCAAGCAAGGCCGTTTAACCCACATTAAGCATTTTGGGTTTTGTCATAGAGCAATGGAAAGCCATTAGAGTTTTAATCTGGATTGGTGTGCGTTGGATAGTGACACAACTGGATGAA
>NW_007001549.1:0-355 GCF_000164805.1 Carlito syrichta
TCAGGCAATCCACTCACCTCAGCCTCCCAAAGGTGTGGGATTACAGGCTGAGCCACTGAGACCAGCTACAAAAAATTTAAGGAAGTGGCCAGGCTCAGTGGCTCAGTCTGTAATCCCAGCAATTTGCGAGGCCGAGGTGAATGGATTGCCTGAGGCCACGGGTTTGAGACTCACCTGAGCAATTTAGCGAGACACCATCTCTACAATAAAAAAAAATTAGCACATGTCTGTAGTTCCAGCTACCTGGAAGGCTGAGGCTGAAGGATCGCCAGAGACTTTTCTTTTAGAAAGAGATGTGAAAAGTATGTTGAGTTGGATAGAAAAAACATTTAAATTTGATTGTGTAGTTTATTCA
>NW_007001550.1:0-434 GCF_000164805.1 Carlito syrichta
ACTGCACTCCAGCCTGGGCAACAGAGTGAGACCCTAACTCAAAACAAACAAACAAACAAATAAATAGAATATGACTATCTAGAGGTTAGCCTGGCTCATAGGCTACTGGTGGCTTTTTGACCTCTTGACATCTAGAACACTAGCGGAACAGTCTGAGCTACATCTTGAATATGACTGAAAGAAGCAAGCTTTCATAAAGATTTTTTAGGTTCTGATATTATAATAACTTCTTCATCTCCCTTCCTCCTCCATCATCATCCTAAACCATGATGGGAGCAGAGGAAGAGTGTTGATGTTTCCTTTCCAGGGCCTCATCTTCTTCCTAACATCCTGTAAAGTCTATCACCGCCACTGTCTAGTCTCCAAGCACTCCAAACCTCATGCAGCATTTAGTACTGCCTGAAAGCCCAGGCTCTGTCATCAGCCCAACCCAG
>NW_007001551.1:0-352 GCF_000164805.1 Carlito syrichta
ATAGAAAACCAGTCTCAAAAACAAAAACAAACAAACATTTAAAAATGGGGAAAAGGGCAATCCACTCGGGTCCCCTCCTGCTGTGGGAAGTTTTCTGTTCTCTCAATAAATCCTCAGTTCTCTCTCACACACACACAAATTGGGGGAGGGGGAGCAATAGCAAGTATAAACCTAATATAGAAAGTAAAGCTTCCTACCAACTATAGCTTCCTACCCCTTCAGGGCCATGGGATACCTGAGAAACTAAACTCCAAGCCATGTCATAAAAAGAATGTTTGTTTAGATGTGTTTCGGTGTATATCCATCTATTTTGTGATGATGGCTACAAGATACCAAATGGACTTTTAAAAAA
>NW_007001552.1:0-436 GCF_000164805.1 Carlito syrichta
AGCACCCCCCTTCCTTCTTGAAGACTCTCTCACCTTTAACCTCTGCTCCAACTTTCTCACACAGCGAAGTCACGTTCATTTTCTGGAAGATGCTGAGGACTGCTTCCCAAGCCTGACCCTTGGGGAAGTACTTGTTCAACAGAAAGAACAGATTCATGGGATCAGAGGCTCTCAGGTTTGCCCAGGGGATGCACGGGAAGAGCTCCTGGGGGATCAGTCCTGGGGCACTGAGGTAAAGTTTGAATTCCTCTAGCTGGTACGGATCCAGAGCCATCAGGGAAGACAGAAGCTCATCCTGGGTACGACTATTCCCAGAGATGGCTGTGGAAAAGCTCATCTTGCCCAACACATGCGATTTCTTGCTTCAACAAACAACTCGTGCATCCATGGAACAGATGGGACCTAGAGGGAAGAAGTAGAACGTTGAAATCACAAG
>NW_007001553.1:0-351 GCF_000164805.1 Carlito syrichta
ACCCATCAGAAGAAGGCTAGACACGGAGGCACAGGGTAGACCAGTAAATGGGGCACCCATGATGGAGGATGGCCATTCACTGAGTCACTGAAGACAGAGAAGGACAAGTTACTAGGGCACTCATCATAGGTTAAGGAGAGGCACTGGGCATCCATTTTGCAGGAAAATCAGTCAGTGGGAAACCCATCACTAAGGTGGGCAAGTCATAGGTGCCCCCATTCTGGAGAAGGCACACTCATTGGGACACCCATTACAAAAGAGTGTCAGTCACTTGTAGCTATCGTTATGAAAGAAATCCTGTCACACTGGCAACCATCATAGTAAAGGGTAATTATTGGTCCACCCTCACAG
>NW_007001554.1:0-629 GCF_000164805.1 Carlito syrichta
CTAGCCTGCTGGCTCGAAAGCTGACTTATCTAGCTAGCTACCTACCTACCCAGGTGGCTACATAGATGACTACACTAGATTATTTAACCAGCTAGCCAGTTGGCTATCCAGCTGACTTAACTCACTGACATCACTAGCTAGGAAGGTAGCTATCTAGCTGATTTAACTAGTTAGCTACCTACCTTCCCAGTTGGATATCCAGCTCTCTTAACTAGCTGAATTAACCAGCTATCCAGCTACCTAGCCAACAGATTTAACTACCTCGCTACCTAGATAGCCAGCTGGCTAGCCAGCTGACTTAACTAGCTGACTTAACGAGCTAGCTACCTAGCTAGCCAGCTGATTCAATAGTTAACTTAGTAAGTTGGCTGACTTAAGTAGTAAACTAACTAGCTAACTACCTATCTAACAAACTGACTTAAATAGTTAGTTGCATAGCTAGCTAGCTGACAACCAGCTAGCTAACTAGCTAGGTTACTTGTTATCTAATGTGCTAGCCAGCTGCCTTAATCAGCTGACTAAACTCATTAGCTAACGAGCTAGCTTGCTGACTCAACTAGCTGACATACTTCTTTAGCTAACTAGCTATCTAGCTGACTCTACCAGCTGACTTCCATCGTTAGCTGACT
>NW_007001555.1:0-348 GCF_000164805.1 Carlito syrichta
CAAAAAAACAAACAAACAAAAAAACCAGATATAATTTATGTCATGGGGTTTTTTTGTTTTGGTTGTTGGTTTTTGACCCTTAAATGAAAATGATCCGAGCATAAAAATAAAATTCTTTTCTTATACTCCACTGGTTGTTCAGAAATATCCCATCCCGTATTTTATAGTGCACCATAACTTTTCCTAAGGTTTCTAAATATTGGTTTTACTTTTTAGAGTGTGCCTTCACCATGATTTTCCACTCTGTCTTCAATATATTATGGAATGCATGGAATTCACCTTTTGCTTAAAAACAAAAAAATACACTTTCCTGCATGCTGCTTGAGTCTGGATCAGTTGTTCCCTAGA
>NW_007001556.1:0-348 GCF_000164805.1 Carlito syrichta
GAGTGGAATGGAGTGGAAAGGAAAGGAATGGAATGGAATGGATTGGAATGGAATATAATATAGAGGAATGGAGTGTAATGGAAAGGAGAGGAATGTAGAGGCATGGAATGGAATGGAACGGAGAGGAAGGGAATAGAATGAAATGGATTGAATTGCAATGGAATGGAATGGAATGGAATGGAGAGAATCGGAAGGCAATGGACCAGAATCGAATGAAGTGGAATGGAAAGGAATGGTATGGTATGAAATGGAATGGAATAAAATAGAATGTAATGAAGAGGAATGGATTGGAATGGAATGGAGAGGAATGGAATGGAATGGAGAGAAATGGAATGGAGTAGAATGGAA
>NW_007001557.1:0-347 GCF_000164805.1 Carlito syrichta
AATATTAAAAATAATTTATGCTATATACCTTTTAAAATTAGGCTTGGTCTTTTTTTTTTTTGAGCCTTGCTGCATCACATTCTCATTTCATAGCACACCAGCTTCATTGGTGCATGCAAGGTCTGCTCCTATGTGTGTGATTTATTCATTCATTTATTAATGAATTCACCTCTTATTAAATTTTCTATTCCTATCCTCCTCTCTTCTCTGTTATGATTTATTATGATTTATTATGATTTATGAAATGCTTGCTATTTATTCATAAAATATATAATGTTATTTTGTGTGCATGTTATTTAAATTGACATAAATGGTGTTTATGTTATAGATCAGATCCTGTTTTTCTC
>NW_007001558.1:0-900 GCF_000164805.1 Carlito syrichta
CTCCCGGCCACCACAGCCTCGACCTGCTGGGCTCCGGCAACACTTCTGCCTCAGCCTTCCGAGTAGCTGGAATTACAGGCATGCGCTACAACGCCCAGCTGATTTTTTGATTTATTGTAGAGATGAAGTCTCACTGCCCAGGCGGGTCTCAAATCCGCGGGCTCAGGCAATTCACTCACCTCAGCCTCCCAAAGGCGCGGGATTACAGGCTGAGCCACCGAGCCCGGCTCCAAAATGCTATTTTAAAGTAGTTTAACAGTGTTTTCTTTTGTCATCCTTTATTCTATAGTGGTTTCTGACTTTTTTTTTTTGAGTTAGAGTCTCACTTTGTCGCCCAGGTAAGAGTGCAGTGGCCCACTCAAGGCCACCCCAGTATTGACCTGCTGAGCTCCAGCAATCTTTCCACCTCAGCCGATCCTTCCGCCTCAGCCTACCAAGCAGCTGGAACTACAGACACGTGCTACCACACCCAGCTAATTTTTGACTTATTGTAGAGACGAGGTCTCGCCAAGTTGCCCAGGCTGGTCTTGAACCCGCGGGCTTCAGGCAATCCACTCACCTTGGCCTCCCAAGGTGTTGGAATTATAGGCTGAGTCACCGAGCCTGGCCAGCTTCTGATTTTTAACTTCATCTTTTCTATAAGTGATATTTAATTAGCTATAAACTATATAAATCTGGTTATTAAACTAGATTGGAAAATAATTTTAGATGTTATTTATATGTTATTTTAGTACAATGACAATTATATATATTTTCTTTGTCCTCAGTCTTAGAAGTTATTCTTATAACCTTGAATTATAGATGTATTAGATACAAGTAGTTATATACTTGCCATTTCAGCATCTTCTTCTAACTTTTGTTTTTCTTCTTGCTCTCTACAAATAAAAATGTTATAATGAC
>NW_007001559.1:0-518 GCF_000164805.1 Carlito syrichta
CTCTGATTTTCCCTGGCATCTGGATTCCACAATTCTGTATAAAAATAGACAAATGCCCAGGTCTTTTCCAGGGATGTGGAATCCGTGATTTATGGCTATCTTTAAAACTATGTAAAACATACTCAGTAACCTCAAAACCCCAGGCCCAAATGAAGTAGATGCACAAACGGAATATTTAGGATTACAGGGTCCATCTTAAGTCATGAGTTACATACAAGAATGCCGAGATGATTCTTTCAGTCCAGGAATGTGGCTTTAGTTGTCCTAAGGAACCCAACTGAATTTAAGGGCTAGAGTCTTTGTTGCAAAAATCAAGACGACCAGAAGGTTCCTGGGAATCTATAATGACACTTATCAATTCCAAGTGTGAAGTAGCTCTGAAGAATTTAGATAACTAGAGGCCCAGATTCCAGGTAAGTCTTTATAATGGAGCCCTTTAGAATTCATGGACTGAGTCCTCCCATAACCCAATTTCCTTTTTTTATGTATCAGGAAGATGTCCGGACATTTTCTGGTGA
>NW_007001560.1:0-342 GCF_000164805.1 Carlito syrichta
AGAATCTTCTAGAGTATGGCCTGGCCTTTCCAGCCTTGCCTCTGATACCTCACAGACCTCCTCGAGTCTTCCAGGCACATGCCTGCTGCACACTTCCACTTTTGGGCATCTATTTTTTCCTCTGCATAGATGACCCTACCTGCCCCCTTTGCTGGGCTAACTCCTGTACATCCTTCAAAACTCAGTGAAGGTGTCACATTTCCTGGAAGCCTTGGAGGTGCTCTCCTCCCTCACCGCTCGTGAATCCCTTCTGCCACGCGTGAATCCCTTCTGCCACGCGTTGCTGCCGGTGGGCGCATACTGAGCCTTTCCAAGTGCGCTTTCCTTGCATGTAAGATGGGA
>NW_007001561.1:0-338 GCF_000164805.1 Carlito syrichta
CATAAACAAATTCCATAAGGTTTAAATCTTGCCATGCACCTTCTCAGACCACAGTGGAATAAAGTAAATATCAACACCAACCAAATTTCCCCAAAGGCCAAAAAGACATGGACACTAAACAGCATGATACTGAACAGCTACTGGGTCAACACTGAATTCAAAGCAGAAATCAAAAGATTCTTGGAAACAAATAAAAATGAAGAAACATCTTACCAAATCTCTGGGATACCATGAAATCAGTTCTAAGAGGTGACTTTATATCTCTATGAGCACACATAAAGAAAACAGAAAGATCACAAGTTGAGAGTCTAACAAATCACCTAAGGGAGCTAGAAATA
>NW_007001562.1:0-408 GCF_000164805.1 Carlito syrichta
CCCAAGTCTATTCAATTCCTCTCCATTCCACTCCATTCCATTCCTCTCCATTCCATTCCTAGTCCATCGCATTACATTCCTCTCCACTCCATTCCATTAAATTCCTCACCATTCCATTCCATGCCACTCCGTTCCATTCTATTCCACCCAAGTCTATTCAATTCCTCTCCATTCCACTCCATTCCATTCTTCTCCATTCCATTCTCTTCCATTCTATTTCATTCCTCTCCGTTCTATTCAATTCCATTCCATTCCATTCCTCTCTATCCCATTCCCCTCTATTCCATTCCATTCCATTCCTCTCCTTATCATTCCATTCCTCTCCATTCCATTCCTCTCCACTCCATTCCATTGTATGCCACTCCACTCAATTCCATTCCTCTCCATCCCATTCCATTCCATTCCTCT
>NW_007001563.1:0-449 GCF_000164805.1 Carlito syrichta
AGCAAGCTGGATAGATACAGAGTCAACTAGTTAAATCAGCTGGCTTGGCAGCAGACTAGCTGTTTAAATCAGCTAGTTAGGTCTGCTGGCAACCAACTGTGTAACTAGTTAAGACAGCTCATTAAGTCAGTTGACTATCGAGCTGGTTAGCTAGTTAAAAAGCTATTAAAATCAGATAGCTATCCTTCTGGCGAGATAATTTTTTCTGCTAGTAAAATCAGCTGGCTAGATAGAAAGCTAGTTATATGAGTCAGCTAGTTTTGTCAGCTAGTTAGTTTGTCAGTTAGTTTAGTCAGCTAGCTAGCTAGATAGCTAGCTAGGGAGCTAGCTACATGAGCCAGCTTGTAAAGCCAACTGGCTAGCTAGGTAGCCAGCTGGTTATTTCAGCTAGTTAAATCAGCTTGCTAGCTATTTAAGTCAGCGAGTTTACTCAGCTGGCTAACCAGCTG
>NW_007001564.1:0-419 GCF_000164805.1 Carlito syrichta
AACAAAGTGAAGGACAAATGATTGCATCTTTTCCCTCCCACCACAACAAAGAAAATATAACGCTAGTTGGCTTCTTTCTGTTATGCAGACAGTATATTCCACACCAAGGAATATTGTCTCAACTTTTATCTTTTATTGGTATCCACAAAATGAAAGCACTCTGCAGAAGGACCCAGTCATGATGAAATTGCCTGGCTGCCAGAGCCAGAACACAGCAGATACTATAATTTTAGCATTATCAGTGTGGGAAAAGAGCCCACTCATTCGTATAAGTTTATGACAAGGAGAGTCACAACAAAGACTCTTCCATCTGCAAAGGAAAGTTATACTCCCAGAAGAGAAGAAATGCCTCACTCTGGTGCATCAAGAGATCATGAGGTCATAGCTGTTCATCACAAAAATTTTTTAGAACCTTATTT
>NW_007001565.1:0-335 GCF_000164805.1 Carlito syrichta
CACACACACACACACACACACACACACACACACACACACACACACACACACACGGAGAGCCAGAGGCTTCAGGCTCCAGACCCAGAAAGAGGTGATGTTTCCGTTTGAATCTGAAGGCAGGAAAAACATGATGTCCCATCTTGAAGGCCAATTGGGCAGAAAGAATTCCCTTTTATTGTAGGAGGGTCAACGTTTTGTTCTGCTCAGGGTTCCAAATGATTGTTTTAATCTCTTCACATTAGGGGGGGCAGTCTGCTTTACTTCAATTTCAATTCAGTCTATCAATTTCAATGTTAAAGTCATCCAAAACCACCCTCACAGAGACACCCAGAATA
>NW_007001566.1:0-6840 GCF_000164805.1 Carlito syrichta
ATCTAGCGAGCCAGGTTACTGCCCATCTTACTTAACTAGCTTTTTAATTAGCCAGCCAACTGACTTGACCACTGAGTTAATGTGCTGACTTAACTAGCTACACAACTAGTTAGCCAGCTGACTAAACTAGCTGACTTAACTAGCTGGCCAACTGGGGAGCCAGCTGATAAATTGCTTAGAAATCTAGCTAGCCAGCAGCCTAACCAGTCGACTTAACTAGCTGGCTTAATGAAGTAGTCAGATGGCTAGTCATCAAACTTAACTAGCTCTCTACCTAGCTAGACAGCTGGATAGCCAGCTGAATTTACTAGCTGATATAAATAGATATCCTAATGGCTAGCCTACTGACTTAACTAGCTAGGTACCTACATAGCACGCTGGATTGCCAGCAGACTTAACTACCTAACTACCTAGCTAACCAGCAGGCCAGTGAGCTGACTTAATTAGGTGACTTAACTAGCTAGCCCCCTGGCTATCCAGCTGACTTAACTAGATAGCTACCCTCATTGGCAGCTGGATAGCCAGCTGATTTAACTAACATACTTAACCAGCTAGCCAGCTGACTTAACTAGCTGACTTAACTAGCCAGCTACCTAGTTCTCCACCTGAGATAACTAGCTGATTTAACTAGATAGCTACCTAGCTAGCCAGCTGGCTGGTCAGATGACTTAACTACTCAATTAGCAAGCCAGCTGGATGAACAACTGAATTAACTAGCTGACTTAACCAGCTAGCTAGTTAACTAATCAGTTGACTTAACTAGCTACCTACCTAGCCAGCCAGCTGGCAAGCCAACTGAATTATCTAGCTGACTTAACTATCTAGACAGCTGGCTAGCCATCTGACTTAACTACTTGACTTAATCAGGTAGCCAGCGGACTTAACTACCTAGCTACCTAGCTATCAAGATTGCTAGTGAGCTGACTTAACAAGGATACTTAACTAGCTAGCTAACTGGCTAGACAGTCGACTTAATTAGCTAGTTACACAGCTAGGCAGCTGGCTAGCAAGCTGAGTTAACTCACTGACTTAACTAGCTAGCAAGCTGACACAACTAGCTGAGTCAACCAACTAGCTATCTAGCTAGCCAGCTGATTTAACTAGCTAGCCAGAAGGATAGTCATTTGACTTGATGAGCTTTTTAACTTGCTACACCAGCAGAATAGACAACTCACTTAATGTACTGTCTTAACTAGCTAGACAGTTGGTTGCCAGCTGACTTAACTAGCTGACTTAAACAGCTAGTCAGCTGCCTAGTCAGCTGACTTAACTAGCTTGCTCCCAATCTAGCCAGTTTTCTAGCAAGCTGACTTACCTTGCTGACATAAGCTAGCAAGCTGGGTGGCCAGCTCATTTAACTAGCTAGCTACCTACCTAGCCAGAAGGCTAATAAGCTGACTTAACTAGCTGACTTGAACTGCTAGCCTCTTGGCTAGCAAGCCGACTTATCTAGCTAGCTGATTAACTAGCCAACTAGCTAGACAGCTGATTAAACTAGGTGACTTAACCAGCTAGACAGTTGGCTAGCCAGCTGACTTAACTCACTGACATCACTAGTTAACAAGGTAGCAATCTAGCTGACTTAACTAGCTAACTACCTACGTTGTCAGTTGGCTTTCCAGGTCTCTTAACTAGTTGAATTATTCAGCTAGCCAGCTGGTTAGCCAATTGAGAGTTAACTAGCTCACTACCTGGCTAGCCAGCTGGCTAGTCAGCTAACTTAACTAGTTGACTTAACTAGCTAGCTACCTAGCTAGCCAGCTGACTTAAAAAGTAAGTAAACTAGCTAGTTACCTAGCTAGCCAGCTGACTTAAATAGTTAGCTGCCTAGCTTGCTGGCTAACTTAACCAGATAGTTAACTAGTTAGCTTACTCATCTAACGTGTTAGCTAGGTGACATAATTATCTTACTTAACTCATTAGCTAAAGAGCTAGCTAGCTGACACAACCAGCTAACTTAAATCATTAGCTAGCTAGTTATCTAGCTGACTCATCCAGCTGACTTAACGTGTTAGCTGATTACCTAGCTAGCCTACTCAACCAGCTTACTCAACCCGTTTCCTAACTTGCTAGCTAGCCAACTCAACCAGCTGAGTTAATACATTAGTTAACTAGATAACTACCTGAGCCACCCCGCTAACTCAACCCGTTAGTTAACTAGCCAGCTAGCTGTCTTAACCAACTGATGAAATTAGAAAACTGACTTAACTTGCTGACTTAACTGACTGTCTTAACTAGTTAGCTAGCTAACATAACTATGTGAATTAAATAGTTAGCTAACTATTTAACTAGCTGAATAACTAACTGACTTAATTAATTAGCTAACTAGTCAGTAAGCAGACTTAAGTAGCTGACATATATTTAGCTAACAAGTGAGCTAGTTGATTTAGTTAGCTGACTTAGCTAGCTAGCTGGTTAGCTAGCTGAATTAGCTAAGTGACTTACGTAGTTGGCTAAAGAGATAGCTAACTGACTTAACAAGTTGTTTAACGAGTTATCTATCTTTTTTAACTAGTTGGTAAACGAGATATCTAGCTGAATTAACTAGTTGGTTAACGAGTTAGCTAGGTGACAACTTTCTGGCTGATGAGTCAGTCAACTAGTTAGTTGGCTTAATACATTGGATGACTACACAGCCAACTTGTTTGTTGGCATGAAAAGTTGGCTGAATATTTGGCCGACAATTTAGCTGGGTTAGCTAGTTGACTGACGAGTTGGCCCACTAGTTAGTTCAGTTAACTAGTTGGCTGACTAATTTGCTGACCTAACTAGTCATCCGATTAGTTAGCCAACTAGTTAGCTCACCTAACTAATTGGCCGACTATTTAAGTGACCTAAATTGTTGACTGATATATGGCCCACTAGTCGGTCGATTGGTTAGCTAACTTAACTAGGTGGATGGCTAGTAGGCCGCCTGGCTAGCTGACTTCACAAGTGAGCTGGTGAGTGAGCTGACATTTTAGCTGACTTAACTAGTTGACTGGCGAGTGAGCCGACTTGTCAGCTGAATTAACTAGTTCACCAGCGAGTAAGTTGATTGGTCAGTTGACTTAACTAGTCGGCCAGTAGGCGAGTCGAATGGTCAGCCAACTTAACTAGTTGGGCATTGTGTGAGATGATTTGTCAGCTGAATTTTGTCGACTGGGGAGTGAGTCGACTGCTCAGACATACCTAGTCAGCTGGGGAGTGAGCCTACCAGTGAGCCACTTACTAGTCAGCCTGTGAGTGAACCGACGCCTGAGCCACCTTAACTATTTGGCAGGTGAGTGAACCGACCTGTGAGGTAACTTAACTTGTTGGCTGGTGAGCAAGTTGACTAGTTTGCTGACCTGTTGGCCTGCGAGCGAGTCAACATGTTAGTTGATCTGATGGCTGGTGAGTGAGCCGACTAGTTTGCTGCACGGTTGGCAGGCCAGCAAGCCATATATTTAGCTGACCTGATGGAAAGTGAGCGAGCCCAGTAGTTAGCTGACCAGTTAACTGATTTGCTAGCCAACAAGTTAGCCAAGAAACTAGCTGCTTTGCTAGCTGACTTAAATAGCTAGCTGACTCGCTACTGGGCTATCTATCTGACATAACTAGCTAGAAAACAAGTTATCTAGCTGTCTGCAAGTTGACTTAACTAGCTAGCTAACTGGCTAGTGAACTGGCTAGCTTACTTAATTATCTAGCTGACTAGCTAGCTGACTTAACTAGCTACTTGAAAATCAACCTGACTAGCTAGCTGACTTAACTAGCTAGCTGAATATTTAGCTGACAAGCTTGCTGACTTAACTAGCTAGCTGGCTAGCAGGTTGACTTAACTAGCTTACTAACTAGTTGGCTGGATGCCTGGCTTCCCAGCTGACTTAACTAGCTAGCTACATGGTTGGCTAGAGGGTTAGCCAGCTGACTTAAATAGTTAGCTACCTGGCAGGCTACCTGGCTAGTCAGCCAGCTAGCTAGCTAGTGGACTGGGCAACTGGCAAGTCAGCCGGCTTAAATAGCCAGCTATCTGACTGGAAAGTGGGATAGAAAGCTGGCTTAACTAGCCAGTCACCCTGGTGTTCAGCTGCCTAGCGAACAGGCTTAATTATCTGGCCACCTCCTTGACCAGGCTGATAATCAGCCAACTTAGCATGCCAGTCACCTAGATAGCCAACTGGATAACCAGCTGACTTAACTAGCAGACTGAATTAGATAGACACCCAGCTAGCCAGCAGGTTAAACTAGCCAGCCACCTGGCTAGCTGGTTGTCTAGCCAACTCACCTAACTCACTGACTTAACTAGTCAGCCAGCTGGCTAGCAAGCTTACTTAATGAGTTAGATACCTACCTAGACAGGTGGGTAGCCAGCTGACTTATCTAGCTGACTTGAACAGCTAGCCAGCTGGCTAGCCAGGGGAATTAACTATGTAGCTACCTAGGTAGTCAGTCGGCTTGGCACTTGAATTAACAACCTAACTTATCCAGATAGCCAGCTGGCTAGCCAGTTACTGCAACTAGCTGACAAAACTAGTTAGCCAGAAGACTAGCCAACTGATTTAACTAGCTGACATCTCTAGCTAGCCAGCTGGATAGCCAGCTGGCTTAACTAGCTAGCTACAAATGTATGCCACTGGCTTGCCTGCTGAATTAAGTACTTAGCTACCTAGCTAACCAGCTGTCTAGTGAGCTGGCTTAACTAGGTGACTTAACTATCTAGCGAGCTGGCTAGTCAGCTGACTTAGGTAGTTAGCTAACCAGATAGACAGCTAGCTAGTCACCTGACTTCAGTAACTGACTCAATTAGCTAGCCAGCTGACTTATCTATCTGATTTAACTAGCTAGCCAGCTGGTTGGCTAGCTGAATTAACTAGCTGACTTAACCAGCTAGCCAGCTGACTGGCCAGCTGACTTAATTAGCTAGATACCTGCATAGCTAGCTGGGAAGCCAGATGAATTAACTAGCTGACTTAACTAGCTAGCCAGCTGGCTAGACAGCTGACTTAACTAGCTTGGTAACTACCAATTCAGCTGGAGAGACAACTGACTTAACTAGTTGACTTAACCAGCTATCAAGCTGTCACACCTAGTTGACTTATCTAGTTAGTCAGCTGGCTACCCAGCTGACTTAACTAGCTCTCTATATAGCTACCTAGCTGGCTAGTCAGCAGACTTAACCAGCTGACTTAATAACTAGCCAGTTTTCTAGTCATCTGACTTAACAAGCTCGCTACCTGGTTAGCCAGCTGGATAGCCAGCTGACTTAACTAGCTGACTTAAATAGCTGGCCTGCTTGCTAGACAGCTGAATTAACTAGCTTGTTATATAGCTAGCCAGCTGGCTATCTAGCTGACTTTAATAGATGACTTAACTAGCTAGCCAGTTGTCTAGACAGCTGACTTAGAGTAGCAACTACCTAGCTAGACAGCTGGATATTCAGCTGACTTAACTAGGTGGCTTAATTATCTAGCCAGCGGGCTAGACAGCTGATCGACTAACTAGCTACCTAGCTAGCCAGCTGTCTAGCCAGGTGGTTTAACTAGGTGTCTTATGTAGTTAACCAGCTGGCAAGCAGGCTGAAGTAACTGCCTAGCTACTAGCTGGGCAGATGGAGAGCCAGCTGAGTTAACTAGCTAACTAACTATGTACCCCGCTGGTTTGCCAACTGACTTAACTACCTAGCTACCTACCTAACCAGCTGGCTAGTGTGCTGACTTAACTAGGTTACTTAACTAGCTAGCTAACTGGCTAGCCAGCTGACTTAAAGAGCTAGCTACCCAGCTAGGCAACTGGCTAGCCTACTGACTTAGCTCGCTGACTTAACTAGCCATAAAGCTGACTTAACTGGCTGACTTAACCAGCTAGCTAACTACCTAGCCAGCTGCCTTAACTAGCTGGCTTATCTAGTTAGTTACCTAGCTAGATATCTAGCTAGTCAACTGACTTAACTAGCTGACTTAACTAGCTAGCTTGCTGATATAACAAGCTGACTTATATAGCTAGCTTCCTAGCTAGCCTGCTGAGTTATCTAGCTGAAATATCTAGCTAGTCTGATGGATAGCCATCTGTCTTAACTATTTTTTTAACTAACTAACCAGCTGGATAGCCAACTGATTTAATGAGCTGACTTAACTAGCTAGCCAACTGGTTTCCAGCTGACTTAACAAGCTGAGTTAACCAGCTAGTCAATTGGCTAGCCAACTGACTTAACTAGCTGGCTGCCTATCTAGAACCTGACTAGCCAACTGACTTACATAACTGACTTAAGCTAGCAAGCTGGCTAGCCAGCTCACTTAACTAGCTAGCTACCTACCTTGCCAGCAGGCTTGCCAGCTGACTTAACTAACTGACTTGAACAGCTAGCCTGCTGGCTTTCAAGCTGACTTATCTAGCTAGCTACCTACCTAGCCAGCTGACTAGACAGCTGAAATCTATCTGACTTAACCAGCTACACAGTTGACTAGCCAGCTGACTTAACTCACTGACATCACAAGTTAGCCAGGTAGCTATCTAGCTGACTTAACTAGTTAGCTACCTACCTTTCCAGTTGGCTAGCCAGCTCTCTTAACTAGGAGAATTATCCAGCTAGTCAGCTGGCTAGCCAACTGATTTAACTGCCTCACTACCTAGATATCCAGCTGGCTAGCCAGCTGACTTAACTAGCTGACTTAATTAGCATGTTACCTAGCCAGCTGACTTAAAAATTAGCTAATTAGCTAGCTACCTAGCAAGTCAGCTGACTTAAGTAGTTAGCTAACTACCTAGGTACCTAGCTAACAAGCTGACTTAGTTAGCTGCCTAGCTAGCTAGCTGACTTAAACAGATGCCTGCATAGTGTTGCTTACTGGTTATCTAACATGCCAGCTAGCTGACAAT
>NW_007001567.1:0-438 GCF_000164805.1 Carlito syrichta
GATCAGTAACTAGCCTTCCTGTTTGAAGGGTATCTTGGTTTCTGAGCCTCCTCCATTTGGGGTGATGCAGTGACTTTGACTCCTCTGTGATTGATGACTTCGTCACTGCTCTTCTTTTATGATGGGTGAATCATGAGTAGTCTTCTTTGAAGCTGGTGATCCTCAGTTGCTGGGTATCCTCTTGCTCCTGGGACAAGTCTTCCTCTGTAATGTGTGTCCCAGGTTCTGGGTCTCCTTCATAATGTATACCTTGTGACTGACCCTTCTCTGTGAAGGTTGTTTAAGTGTTTTGGCATCCTCTATGATAGGTGCTCTGTTGACTAATCCTCCTTCATGATCAGTGCCCCAGTGACTGGCCCTCAAATTTGAGTGCCACATTGAAGAGCTCTCCTCTGTGATAGATTGATCTGTGTCTAGGCCTCTTGTATAATGGGACCC
>NW_007001568.1:0-333 GCF_000164805.1 Carlito syrichta
AAGAGTTCAGCAAGCTGTCACTGAGACTGTGCAGGCAGCCTTCTGGAAACCAGTTCTGGATCATCCCCACCTGTTCCAGCCCAGTGACCAGGTCTGGATAAAACAGCACAAAGCTGAGTCTCTCACCCCAAGGTGAAAAGAACCCCACATAGTAATCCTTAGTTGCTGGGGACCAGCTCCAGCTGGGTTCAGGGTACCCCAAAGGTGGAGATGGAGTCGGAAATTGGGGGAAAGAAGAAAGAGAGAGAGAGAGCGAGAGAGAGAGAGCGAGAGAGAGAGAGAGAAAGAGACTGGACTCTGGTCTAGTGCAGAAGCAATGTGTGTTATTGGGAA
>NW_007001569.1:0-333 GCF_000164805.1 Carlito syrichta
CTTCTCCTTTCTGTTCCATTCATTTCCATTCCATTCCTCTTAATACTATTCCTTTCCAGTTCATTCCAGTCCTCTACATTCCAATCCATTCCACTCTATTGCATTCCTCTCCATTCCCTTCCTCTCCGTTGCATTCCATTCCTTTCCATTCCATTCCATTCCATTCCTCTTCATTTCACTCAATTCCCTTCCTCTCCATTCCATTTCACTATGTTTTATTCCATTCCATTCCATTTACTTCAACTCCATTTCATTTCTTTCCTTTCTGTTTTATTCCACTCCATTCCTATCCATTTTTCTCTATTAGAATCTATTCCATTCCATTAAATTCTA
>NW_007001570.1:0-332 GCF_000164805.1 Carlito syrichta
CTTCAAAGAGGGATAACTTGACTTCCTCTTTTCCTATCTGGATACCTCTGATTTCCTTCTTGTGTCTGATTGAACAGGAGGGTTGTGAGTGGGCATCCTTATCTTTTTCCAGTGTTCAGGGGAAATGGTTCCAATTTCTGTCTATTTAGCAGTATGTTGACTGTGGGTTTCTCATAGATGGCTCTTACCATTTTGGGGTGTGGTCCATCTATGCCTAGATGTCCAAGTGCTTTTGTCAAGAAGGGGTGCTGGATTTTATCGAATGCTTTTTCCATGTCTAATGATATAATCATGTGGTTTTTGCTTTTACATATGTTGATGTATTTAATTAC
>NW_007001571.1:0-481 GCF_000164805.1 Carlito syrichta
GGATTACAGGCTGAGCCACCGAGCCCGGCAAACCACCAGTTTTGAGAATGAGTTAAATCCTGTGTGTTTGATGAGTGCCATTGCACTTTTTCCATAAATTTATATCTCAAATGTTTCAATTCTGTCGCTGACCAAAATTCTATAGATTTTTGCATAAACACAGTTGCTCTGCAAGCCCCACCACCTTGTACTAGTGGGAAGAAGTTTTCTCTTGGGTCTGCTGGGAAAAGTGGATCACCATAGTCTAAGATCATGGAGCTGAACACAAGTTGTTTAAAACTCAGCCAGAGTAAGTGATAACTACATGAAGACCTGAAGGAACACTTGGTGCTAATTAGATGAAGAGAGGCAGGGTGGAGGAGGAGAGTTGGCACACAGCCCACACAAAGCCCCATGGTAGAGAGAGCAGGGCTCGACCTCCTGGGGTGTCAGGATGGCACTGGCGCTCTAGCTAACATGCCCAGCCCACAGTCAGCAAGCA
>NW_007001572.1:0-392 GCF_000164805.1 Carlito syrichta
ACAGCAAAGAGGAGTGTGAGCTCAGGGAATAGATGGCCCTGAGTTAGGGCGGCCGTTGGGAACAGAACTATCAAAGTGGTCTGGAAACTCCATGGCCAGCCCTGGTTCTGGTCAGCCGGTCTACCACCACCTGGCTTGGGAAGGGTCGCTTCCTCTCCTGATCACTCCATCATTGCCTGCCCATGCAGACCGTTCACTGGGGAGCTGTGGATTCCCGTCATGATACATGTGGGAGGCATCTTTTGGTTGCCAGAGTCTCCAGCGGCCTGGATGGGTCATGGCAGCATAATCGTGGCTCCCAGGTCCTTGACCTGTGGGACTCAGGGGGTTCACCCACCTCAGACCTTGAACAGCTGGGACTCCGAGGGTCACCATGCCTGTTTTGATTTTGG
>NW_007001573.1:0-461 GCF_000164805.1 Carlito syrichta
AAATAAGACAATTAAAAATGTGTAGATGGAAATTTAAGTATTTTACTCTTAGTAATTAGCACAGATAGAAACAAAATAAATGAGGGAACTTGGGAACACTATCAACCCATCTGGCATATCTTTCAACAAATTTTGCTAAAACAATTAGATATCCAAAACAAAAAAAAAGTAGATCCTAACACCACACAAAAAATTAACTCAAAATTAACAAAATATGCGCAAAACGTCATAAATTTAAGCATAAGAATTAAAACTGTAAACTTTTGAGATGGAAATATTTGTGATATTTGGTAAGGCAATTAATTCTTAGATATAACACCAAAAACATAATATGAAAGTCAAAGTACTTATAGACTGCACTTCATAATTAATTGGGAGCACTTTGCTTTTCAAGAGGCACCATTAAATAAATGAAAAGAAGAGCCACAGATTGGGATCACATATTTGCAAATCATATATTT
>NW_007001574.1:0-947 GCF_000164805.1 Carlito syrichta
ATTAATACTTTCTTAACTGTTTCTTGTAGAACTGGTTTGATGTCAGTGTAAACTCTTAGGAATTGAATCTTCAAAAACTATGGGACAACTATGGGACAACTATAAAGGAAATATATGTATATATTTTTTTATATTTTCCTCTTCTCCTCCAGGAATATTCATTTTGTATAATATATATAAAATATATTTATATATATATTTTCTATATTTTATACATTTATATATATTATTTTATATATTTATATATATTTTTATTTTATATATTATTTTATATATTTATATATATATGAATATATATAAAACATATATATATTATATATATATAATATATAATGGACATTCCAGGAGAAGAGAAAAATATAAAAGAAATTATTGAAATTATAATGAGTGAAAAAATTTCCCAAATTATTAGTTTAGTTGGGTAGGAAATTTTCGGTTGGAATTGTTTATCTTTGAGAACTTTGAAGATTGGAAACCAGTCTCTTCTAGCCTGTAGTGATTAGGTAAATAAGTCTGCTGCTACTATAATTGGTTTTCCCTGGTAAGTAATCTGATTTGTCTCTCTTGCTTCCCTTAGGATTTTTTTATTTTATACCTACTTTGTGTAAGCAAATTATGATATGTCTAGGAGTTGGTCTTCTGATTTGATGCCTTTCAGGGATTCTCTGAATTCCTTGTGTTTGAATAGTCACATCTCTGATGACATAGAGAAGTTTTCTTGGATAATTTCATGAAATTTTTGTCCCAGGGTGATCTCTGTTACTCTATCTGCCTCAGGAATGTCAAATAATCATAAGTTAGGCCTCCTGATATAATCGCACATTTCTTGGAGGCTTTATTCTGTCTTTTTAAGCTTCTTTACTGTGCATTTAACAGTTTGTGTTAGTTCCATGTTTTAGTACTCAAAGTCTGAGATTCTGCCTTCTATTTGTTAATTCTGCTTTCGA
>NW_007001575.1:0-323 GCF_000164805.1 Carlito syrichta
ACCTCAGTCTCTGCTGCCAAGCCAAGGATAAACATAAATCCAACTGTAACAATTGAAAAAAGAGACTTTATAGTTCTTGCTATTTTAATTGACAGTTGTGAAATGTGCAAAAGTGCTAAAATACTAAAGATATTGAGAGATAAATTTGAATTATAATGTATGTAGTTTATTATTTTCTTAAGCAGTTTTTTATTTCCTCTGCATCACTTTATAATTTAAGGATATATATATCCTCAACCCTTAACATTATATCTGCCCGTGTATACACACACACACACACACACACACACACACACACACACAAACACACAAAGACAAGAACT
>NW_007001576.1:0-3043 GCF_000164805.1 Carlito syrichta
ACAGACAGTCAAATCTGAGAGAAAATCCTGACAGTAACAGGTAGAAAGTCCAGCTGCTTTATCTCAATGCACAATTTCTGGAACTGAAGCCTTTGAACCCCTGTCCCCTCCCATTACCCAAGTGTTACCTTGGTGGGGTGGGAAAGGTAAGGGAACCTTTGTGGAAATTTGACTTTAAGGAGATTGCAGGGCAGGGTTTGAGAACAGCTGCATCTTTGACAGTCCCTTCTCCTTAGCAACTAACCTCAGGATGCTGCCCTGGGGACTCTGTGCTGAAAGTGTCTAGAGTCTCCCTCCTTACTGGGAACCACTGCACCCCTGGAGATTTTTTTCCTGCATGCTTCAACCTCTATGTCCTTGAGTGCTACGTAGCTCTACTCACACCAAATCACTTTCACTAGGTTCACATGCATCCCTATAGGCTGCACCCCCTCTGGGTGTGGGACTTGCAGAGTCAGACTGGGGAATCTGAGGCACACTGTCCAGGACAGATGTCGTTTCAGTAACTCAAGCACATGAACACGCTCACTATGTCTTCCTAGAAGTTAGTGATTTCATGTATGAAGAACTAAATCTGTAATTAACAAATGTGGCTACATTTCTACAAATATTTCTGACAGACAAACTAATGATCTATCCAAAAATCAGTCACCACCAAGTTAAAAACAGATTTCATTTTGATGAAGCTTCTTATATACATACTGGGCAAATTTGTTCCAGTTTTCACAACCAGATTGTCATCTCACTGTTTAAAAACAGTATCATCTATCTCCTGAAATAGATGATGTGTGGTGAACCAACAGGGTTGTTGTGTTGTAATGACTAATGAGAAATGTAGCATTGTGTTTAACCACCTTCTGATGGAAACAGATTCCAGTCTTTGCTTCCTCAACTGATTTCTCTCTAGGCCAGTCAACAAAAATTTATCTGACCAAAAATTTCTAACCCCAACTCTTTGATTTTAGAATGTCAATAATTCTGCCACCAGGCCAAGAAGACAAAATTTATGGAATAAATGTGTTACCAAGCAAAGAGTGGCCTTACTGCCTTATTCTATGGAACATTGTTTGCATGTGAGGTCCAGGGTTTTAGGTTTTTACACTGAGAGGAGGAAAGGGCTCAGCAGGAAAGAACTAGCAGGTGGAGAAGGAGATGGACATTGATTGGGGAGAATACGAGGGAGTAAACTGCAGAGGGTGAACGTCAAGCAAAGTAGATCACACATCCAGGACAGGATGAACTAGACAGAAAACTATTCTGATTATGAACAGCATCTTCACTCCTATTTTATTCTTTAGCTGTTTAGAATCACTCAGAAGGGAAGAAAATCCTTTCTTCTTTTATAGCCTTTTATGAAATCAGAGCATCATCCAAGATAATTTTGTCCTTTTAACACAGAAAATACCAAATTCCACTTTTACAACAGTGAAATTCTTGATACTTGGGGGCTTTTCTAAAATTTCTTAGACATAAACTTATGTAATCTTAGCCTTTATGGACCAATATAAACAATACACCCTTACTGGAATCTTTGACAACTTTCTACATTTACTCAGGCTCTGTCCTGCACTTCTATTTTCTTCACACTGGAACCAACTTCATCTACATTAGGAGAAACTACCCTCTTATTCTTTGAGAAAAATGTAATGGATGGATAATGATCTTCCCACAGAAACTTCTATTTCACGGAGATCATTAGGAGATAGTTAGTTGTGAGAGTCTTTAATTTATGGGAGATTATTCAAATTTTCAAGGATTTCAAGAATATACCACATATTTAATGTTCAATAGACATACAGTATAAAATGATACCTTTTAAAAAAAAAGAAGGAAAGGCAATCGTGGACTGATACTGAGTCATGAAAGCTATGATTTTTAAATTTCATGCCCAGATGTCAAAACAACAATAGTAGATTATCATGTCATTCCTTATCATATTTTCTATGGCCAATGATCTAAGTAGTCCAAGCTTCTCGCATTAATCTCAGTCAACTGTGTGAATCCTGCCCAGAGCATGAATTGTGTCATCGTGTAGATCACCTCCAACCACAAGAAGACTGTACTATGGTGTCCTGGAGCCCCACTGCAGCCAGAACAATGAAGTTATTGTTCTATCCCTGAGAGTAACACCGTGAACAAAACCTGTTCCTTGCTCTTTCTTGCTGGGTGTGGTCTTCTCTTTTTCATGTGACACTTGTTTCTCAGATGAATCTCAGAGATTGAAGACCAAAAATATATTTAATATTTCCATAACCAAATCTATTAAAAATGTAAAAAAAAATCGAGAAGAAAGAAACTCTCCAAGAGATGTGTGATTTTATCAAGAAGGCAAATCTACACCTGATTGATATCCTTAGAGTAGAAAGAGAAACAGAAAACATATTGGAACAAATACTTCATGAATCATCTGAGAAAACTTTCCTCATCTTGCCAGAGAGGTGACTATACAAGCACAAGAGATTCAGAGAACCCTTGGAAGACACCTGATGGGAAGACAAACCCCTAGAAACATAATAATTCACCTACAGAAAGTAGGTATAAAAGAAAAAATCCTAAAGTCAGCAAGAGAAAAAGGTCAGAGTACCTACCAGGGAAGATCTATCAGCATTGCTCCTCATTTATCTGCAGAAAAAATACAAGCCAAAAGGGACTGGACTCTAATTTTTCATATTCCCAAAGATAAACAATTTCAGTCAGGAATTTCCTATCCAGCCAAGCTAAGCTTCATCAGTGATGGAGAATCAAAATATTTTCCAGACATCAAATCCCTAAGAGAATATGTTGCTTCCAGACCAGCTCTACAGAAGATGCTTCAGAATATGTTGAGCACAGAAGAAAAAATAGAATGACCACACACTTCACAAGAGTACAGGCAAACACAGAGCCAACAGAGCATATAGTACACACACACGTATATTAACACAAAAATTAAAAGAAAACAAAAGAGCCTTATAATTGCCACATGACAGGAATAAACTCTCATATTTCAATAATCAGTCTGAATGTGAATGGACTAAATGCACCACTGAAAAGACATAGAATG
>NW_007001577.1:0-322 GCF_000164805.1 Carlito syrichta
ATAATAGCAATCAACACCACCACAACAACCGGGCATACTCAGGGGCTCATCCTCGCAACCTGGCCCTTCGGAGGCAGAGGCGAGTGGATGCCCTGAGCCTACGTGTTCGGGACCAACCTGGGATACTAGACAAGACCGAGTCTCGGCCATTAAAAATAAATACAAAGATTAGCCACACATGGTGGTGCAGATCTGTGGTTCCAGCCACTCGGGGGGCCAAGGAAAGAGGATTGCCTGAGCCTGGCAGGTGGAGTCTGTGGTATCCGTGAGTGTGCCCCTGTGCTCTGGCCTGGGTGACAAAGAGAGATTCCAACTCCAAATA
>NW_007001578.1:0-1236 GCF_000164805.1 Carlito syrichta
GTCAATTTCTCAACCAACTCATCTTTGACAAACCTCCACCAACAACCACTGAGACAAGGAAAACCTATTCAGTAAATGGTTCTGGAAAAACTAACTGATCACATGCAGAAGATTGAAACAGAACCCCTACCTATCACCATATACAAAAATTAACTCTCAAAGATCAAAGACCTAAACTTAAAACCTCAAACTATAAGAATGTTAAAAAACGCAGGAGATCCCCCTATGGTAATTGGAACTGGCAACCAATTTCTGATCAAAATGCTAAGAGGCCATACCATAAAAAATAAGATAGGCAAGTGGGACTTCATCAAACTGATCAGCTTCTGCAAAGCAAAAGAATCCATCAAGACAGCAGGGAAACAGCCCTCAGAATGGGAAAAAAAGTTTGCCAACTGTATATCTGACAGGGACCTAACATCTAGGACCTCAAGGAACTCAAACATGCCAAAATGAAAAACAAAAAACAAAACAAAAAAAAAAACAACCCCATTAAAAAGTGGGCAAAAAACATGAATAGACACTTCTCAAAAGAAGATGTGCAAGCAGCAAAAGACACATGAAAAAGTACTCAACCTCACTAATCATCATAGAAATGCAAATCAAAACCTCATTGAGATTCTATCTAACTCCAGTAAGAATGCCATCATTAATAAAACATACAACAACAGATGCTGGTGAGGATGTGGAGAAAAAGGAAAACGTGTACCCCGCTGTTGGGAATGCAAACTAGTGCAACATTTTGAAACACAGTGTGGCAATTTCTGAAAGAACTAGAAATTGACCTTTCATATGACCCAGCAATTTCCCTATTGGGAATATACCTGGAGGAACTCAAAGCATTCTACAAAAAAAGATACCTGCACACTCATGTTTGTTGCAGCTCCACTCTCAATAGCAAAAACATGAAATCAACCATGATGCTCATCACAACTGGACTAGAGTACTATATGTTCTCACTCATAAGTGGACCTTGAACAATTATCATAATACTATAAGAAAGGAACTGGCAGTAGTGGGAAACTGCCAAGGGAGGGAGGATGGGATTGGCAGTTGAGGAAAACTGCCAGGGGAGGGAGGGGACCATCTCATCAGCAAGGATACCTGCATAGGCAATATTGGTATACCTAACCCTGTATTGTACACCACATCTGTAAAATAAATTTTGAATAATAAAGCAAAAAAAAATGCTTTCATACTGCTTTACAATGTGTATGTGGTTTAAGTTAAGTACAA
>NW_007001578.1:2006-6263 GCF_000164805.1 Carlito syrichta
AGGCTGTACCACACAGCCTAGTTGTGTAGTAGGCTCTACTATCTAGGTTTGCCTCATTACCATCTATGATATTCACACAATGAGATCACCTAACAGCACAATTTTCAAAAGGTATCCTTGTGGTTGAGCTACACAACTATATTTAAATGAGTACTTTCAACTACATATTGGATACTCAGCAAAAATATCTATCAGCATTGACATTAAAATAGGCATTTTCCAGTGAAGGAAGCCTAAGAGAACTAGCTACCGGTAGAGCTACTCTTAAAAACAAAAAGACTAAAGGAAGTTTTTCAGGTTGTAATAAATTATAACAGAGGAAAATTTAGTATGCTAACAATGAAGAAAGAGCACTAGAAATGGTCAGTATCTTATGAATATATACTGGATTACTTTTCTTCTCTTAAGTTTTAAAAAATTTACATGACCATAAGATGCAAAACTTGTCAAGTTGCCTGTGTGAGGGAAGATAGAGTGTATACAGATAAAACATACAAGTCAACTATAGTATAAAATTGAAGTAGGCTTTGGGGTGTAATTTGAAAAGATAAGAGAACGTAACCTCTAAAAAGACTGTGAAAAGAAGTGTACTTGTTTATCTAGTTATAGATAGATAAATGTATCTAGATTTACATATAGTTTATATTTATATATATACAGATATACATATATATCTGTATATATGCATAGTATATCAGAGGGGGGCTGGACCAAAAAAAAATCTAAAATAATGTTTTGGAGTCCAGGCCCCTTGTAGTAAGCTTGGAATTTGTTCCTGTAGATAAAGCGGTCAACCCAAAGTTTTTATCTGAATGTCTTGAGAAAGTTGAATCACAATTTGTGGATAAACTTTCTGAGTTGTGGCAAAAGGTGACTGGTTCTTCCACCAAGACAACGCATTTGCCCACATTGCCCTGAGTGTTCGATAGTTTTTAACCAAAAAACGGCATGACCCCTATGTCCCACCCTCCCTATTTACCTGATCTTATGCAGAAAGATTTTCTTTTTCTGTTTCCCTGAATGAAAAAAATCCTCAAAGGGAAGCATTTTGCCAATGTAGAAGTGAAACAAAAAACAGCCAAAGAATTAAAAGGCATAAAAATTTACAAGTTCAAAAATAGTTTTGAGGAGTTGAAAAAAAGCATCTAGATAGTTGTATTGCATTTAACAGAGAGTACTTTGAAGATGACTGATTTAAACATGTAAAAATAAATTGACAATTTTTAAATAAATTCCGGGTCTTATAAATCTCAATTAATCTACATTAATGTTTAAAACAATCACTAAAATATAACTCAAGGACATGCAGCCAGAATTCCAATGGAGAGATTAAAATGAAATAATAAAACACTTTCAAATAGTTTTTAAAAGACAGGAAAAGAAGAAAAAAAGAACACACATTATTGAGGGCAAGCAGAAACATAACAGAACAAAAGTCCTAAATTCAATCCTGTCAGTAATTATATTATATGTAGATAGCCTAAGCACACCAATTAAAAGGAAGAATTTGTCAGATGACTAGTTCTATTCTGACAAAAAATACAATTCATATTTAATACAGATAATTTAAAGGGTGAGAAATTATGTGCCATACCTACCTACCTGCTGAGTCTGTTTAAGCTGCTGTAACAAAACAATATAAGCTGGGTGGCATATGAACACAACAAACGTTCATCTTACAGTTCTGAAGACTGGGAAGTAGAAAAACAAGGTGCCAGTAGATTTTGTGTCTGGTGAAAATCTGTTCCTCATAGGTGGCAGCTTCGCCCTGCAACTTTGTGTGTTGCTTCACATGCAATAGATCACTGTAGCCATGGTTTCACTTTCTGTGGCTTCAGTTTTTATGTGTAACATGACAGACGCTTTTGCCATGAATTTGATTCATCCCTATGTCTGCAAACCCCACATTGTTTGATTCATCCCTATGTCTGCAAACCCCACATTGTTCAAGCTGGCTGCCCATTAGTTGCATCATAGTCATCTTTTCTATCAGTTAGACTGTCATGGTATTGTAGTGCTTTGTGTCCACATAACCCTTATTGGATTTTGTACTGGCCCCAGAGTGTAAGGAGAGTGATGCTGGCAATTCAGATATGCCAAAGAGGAACCGTGAAGTGCTTCCTTTAAGTGAAAAAATAAAAGTTATGATCTACCAAGGGGAAAACAATGGTAGGCTGAGCTTGCATAGACCTAGAGTAAGTAAGAACAAGCCCTGTATCTGTGAAATTGTGGAGATGGAAAAAGAATTTTGTGCTAGCTTTGCTGTTGCACCTCAAACTGTCAAAGAATATAGTACTATCTGAAGTTTCAGGCGTTTGCTGAGGGTCTTGGAACACATCTCTGTAGATAAATGGGGAATACCAAGTGGGAGGGTGAACAAGGATGTTCTTCAGGCTGCAAACAAATTATGCCAGAGGAAAATGTAGTATGGCAGCAATGATGGAAAGGCAAGAGAATTGGTCAGGATTTGAGAGACTATATACTGGATTATTTTTTCCCCTAAGTTTAAAAATATACATATGAAAGTAAAAACCAAAAATCGTAACATTGTATGTAGAGGGAGATTTCCTCCCTTGGATCTCTTTTTATAAAGGCACTAATGTCATTTATGATGGCGCTGAAAGGCCCAACCTCCTAATACTATAGCACTGGGGATTAATTTTAATACAATGAATTTTGAGGAAACACAAACATTCACACCAGAAAATTTTGCCCTGGTTGCAACAAAATTTCCCCCTTCTCACATGTGAAATATAATCATTTTATCCCAATAGCACGAAAAATCTTAACTAGTTCCTGCATTAACTTGAAATTGAAGTTCAAGGTCTCATCTAAATCAAATCTGAGACAAACTCATAGTAGGATTCATCCTGAGATATATGGCTTTCCAGCTGTGAACCTGTAAAATCAAACATGCAACCTGCTTCCAAAATACAAGGGTGGAACAGAAATAGAAGAGACATTCCCATTTCAAAAAGGGAGAAACCAGAAAGAAAGCAGGAGTGGCAGATCCCAGTCAAACCCAAACCCAACAGGGCAAACAACATGAACTCTTAAGAACCTAGAATAATTTTATTTGACTCAATGGTTTGCAATCTAGACATACTGAGGTGAGGGTTAAACCCCCAAGCTTGGGGAAGCCATGCTGCTGTGGCTTTGGACAGGTTCCTTGTGGAGACTTTGAGGAAGAATCTGTTCCTTGCCTCTCTCCTCGCTTCTGGTAGTTGCCAGCAGTCATCGATGCTTCTTGGCTGGGAGGCATATCATTCCAGTTTCTGTGTCTTTGCATGGTCTTCTCCCTAAGTGTCTGCCTGTGCCTTCACATTTGCCCTCCCCTGTGCGTGTCTCTATACGCAAATCTTCCTCTTCTTCTAAGGACACCAGTCATTGGATTAGGGTCCTTTGTGGTAATCCAGTATGACCTCATCTTAACTTTATTACATCGCAAAGACTCAATTTGTGGCTAATGGGAGTTAGGATTTTGAACATTTCTTGTGAGATGAGATAGTTCTACTCACAATAGAAGGAAACTGGGTGGAGCAAAAATAACATCCACTATAGTCTAGGAAACAACACACCCACCTTTCTTCTCTAGTTTTTCTACTAATTCTTTGGAGACAACATTTTTAATGGACATTTTTATTTCCTTTCAGGCTTTAGTGCCATTGTCTGTAAAAGTAAGAATATGAACCACATAATTTCTAGAGTCATTTTTCTAAAATTCTGTGATTCTTCACTACAATGTTATTGGCAATTCTCTATCAGACTTTTGAAATACAAAAACATGTAAATACAAGCTTAAATAATGGATTCAACTTTAGTCAATTTATAAATTCTAGAGAAACTTTCAAATTAATTCTTCTTGAATTAGAATTACAAAATCACTAGCCCTTATAGAGTTTCATTACTTTGTAATCATCTATAACAGTTACTCAGGAAAACGCATTGTTGTTATATAACACCAGGACGTGTTATTTTTTTCTATAAATATTTCACATAGGCCGGGCTTGGTGACTCAGCCTGTAATCCCGCGCATTGGGTGAGTGAATTGCCTGAGCCCGCGGGTTCGAGACCCGCCTGGGCAACTTGGTGAGACCTCACCTCTACAATAAATAAAAAATTAGCCGGGCGTGGTAGCATGTACCTGCAGTTCCAGCTACTTGGAAGGCTGAGGTGGAAGGATCGCTGGAGCCCAGGAGGTTGAGGCTGCGGTGGCCAGGAGCATGCCACTGCCCTCCAGCCTGGGTGACAGAGTGA
>NW_007001579.1:0-321 GCF_000164805.1 Carlito syrichta
CTAGCAAATGACTTAACGAGGTGACTTAACAAGCTAGTCAGCTAGTTAGTCAGCTGACTTAACTAGTTGATAAACGAGGTAGGCAGCTGGTCCACCATATGACTAAACAAGCTGGCATTGCTAGCTATTCAGCTGGTTAGTCAGCTGACTTAACTAGCTCTCTACCTCTCTAGCCATGTGGATAGCTAGCTTTCTTAACTAGCTGAATTAGCTAGCCAGTCAGCTAGCCAACTGACTTAACTAGGACACTAGCTAGCTAGCCAGCTGGCTTGTCAGCTGACTTAACAAGATGTTTTAACTAGCTGACCTGCTCTCCAGTCA
>NW_007001580.1:0-480 GCF_000164805.1 Carlito syrichta
AGAATGGAAATGAATGGAGTGGAATGGAGTCGAATGGAGTGGAGCGGTATGGAATGGAATGGAATGGAATGGAATAGAATGGAATGGAAAAGAAAGAAATGTGAGGAATGTGAGGAATGGAATGGAGGGCAACGGAATACCATGCAAAGGAATGAAACGGAATTGAGAGGACGGGAATGGAATGGAATGGAGTGGAATGGAGAGGAATGGAATGGAATGAATTGGAATGGAGTGGAATATACAGAAATGGATAGGAATTGAATGGAGAGAAATTGGGAAGAATGGAATGGAATGGAGAGGATTGAAATGGAAAGGAGAAGAATGGAATGGGATGGATTGGAGAAGAATGGAATGGAAAGGAATGGTGAAGAATGGAATAGAATGGAATGGAATGGAATGCAGTGGAATGAATGGAGTGGTCTAGAATGAAATGGAGAGGAATGGAATGGAATGGAGTGGAGTGGAAAAAATGCAGTGGAG
>NW_007001582.1:0-313 GCF_000164805.1 Carlito syrichta
CAGCTGGCTAGCTAGGGACCTAGCTATATAAGTCAGCTTGTTATGTCAGCTAGTTTGCTACGTAAGTCCGTTAGTTAACCCAGCTGGCTAGCTAGATTGTTAGCTAGGTAACGAAGTAGTTAAGACAGCTAGTTAAGCCAGCTGGCTAGGTACTTGCTGGTTAAATCAGTAAAGTCTGCTTTCTAGCTTGTTAAGTCAACAAATTAAGTCATCTGGCTAGCTAGCTGCCTAGCTGGGTAGTTAGCTAGTTACTTCAGCTGATTAGGCATTTAGCTAGCTAGTTACATAACCTAGTTAAGTCAGCTCACTAGCC
>NW_007001583.1:0-942 GCF_000164805.1 Carlito syrichta
ACCTAACTGACCAGCCTGCTAACCAACCAGCATAACTTGAAAGGCATCTAGCTATCCTGCTGCCTTACAAGCTGACTTAACTAGCTGACAACTATATAGCCATCCGGCTAGCCGGCTGGCTTAACTAACTAGCCCCCTAGTTAACCAGCCAGTTAGCCAGCTCACTTAAATTGCTGAATTAACTAGCTAGCCTTCCGGCTAGCCAGCTGACTTAATTTCCCAGCTACCTTCCTAGCCAGGTGGCAAGCCAGCTGACTTAACTGCCTGGCTTAACAATCTATGCAGCTGGCTAGGCAGCTGGTGTAACTAGCAAGCTACCTAGCTAGCCAGTTGACTTGACAATTGAATTAACTAGCTGATTTAACCAGCTAGGCAGCTAGCCAGCTGCCTAATATAGCTAGCTACCTACATATCCTGCTGTCTTGCCAGCTGACTTAGCTACCTAGTTAATTAGCTAACCAGCTGACTAGCTAGCTTACATAACTAGGTGAATTAACTAGCTAACCAGCTGGCTAGCCATCTGAATTAACAAGCCAGCAACCCAGCAAGGCAGCTGGCTAGCCAGCTCACGTAACTAGCTGACTTAACTAGCTAGCAAGCTGACTTAACTAACTGACTTAACTAGCTAGATACCCAGCTAGCCAGCTGAATTACTCGCTGAAATATCTGGCTAGCAACATAGCTAGCTGTCTAGCTAGCTAGTCCACATAACTACATGACTTCAATAGCTGGCTAGCTGACATAACTAGCTGATTTAACTGGCTATCTATCTAGCAAGCCAGCTGACTTTACTAGCTGAAATCACTAGCTAGCCAGCTATTTGTCCATCTGACTTAACAAGCTTTTTAACTAGCTAGCGGGCTGGCTAGCCAACTGATGTAAAGAGGTGACTTGACTAGCTAGCCAGCTGGGTTAGCCAGCTGACTTAACTAGTTGATTAAA
>NW_007001584.1:0-1330 GCF_000164805.1 Carlito syrichta
TCAGCAGACCTTGAACAATTATCATATCATAAGAAAGGAATTGGCAATAGTGGGAAACTGCCAGTGTGGGGGTGGTGGTGGTGGGATTGGCAGTTGAAGGAAACTGCCAGGGGAGAGAGAGGCACACTTCATCCACAAAGGTACCTGCATAATTAATATTTGTATACCTAACTCTGAATGGCACACTACATCTTGAAAATACAACAATTAAAAAAACATAATCTCCATTTTAGTCAGAACCACAAAACTGACCAGTCTGCAGGGCCAGCTCAAACAGAGGTTTGTGTGTATAGGCCCGTGTTCAACCCTTTGGTAACCCTTTTTGTGACAGAACAATAAAGAAAGACACAGACAATGGAAGCAGGTTTCTGTGAGGAAAAAGACAAAACAATATTAATAGTCATATGGCAGAGTACACAAGAGTTGCTATATTCTGACTAGTCATTCAAAGGTTTTTTTCTCCCATTAATCAAAAACTTGCGGATGAGAAAAACAGTGACTTATTTATTTGTTTGTTTGACTATTCACTCACTAAAATGCACACAGAGAGACAGAAACCGGAAGACAGGCTCCTGACTTGGTAAAACATTCTCACTCATTTGCCAGCAGACTAGGTTTCAGGGTTCTCCACACTGCAGGCTCCAGAAGAGAAGAACGACTTTTTTTTCCATCCAGCTCACAGCACCAAAACTGTGGAGACCAGGGCTACTGACTCCCTAAAGTTTCACTGAAAATACCCTGACATGAGGCAGTTTGACTAACACAGAAAATGGTGTACAACAAATTTTATTCAACATGCATACATAGGAGCCTTCAGAATGAAAACCCAGCTTCCCAATAAGTTACGGAAACTTAACTATTACCTTGAGGTGCATGAAAGAATGGGGCATTTTGTAAAAAATTATGGGAGGGGAAGAAGAATAATTCTACTAAGGGGCAACAAATGGGACAATGGAGGGTAAAAATGAAGAGTGACTTGTAAATGACTCTCTTTGGGAGCTAAATGAACCTGAGACACAGGCATGATTTGTAAAATGTTCTTCCTCCACTTTCCTGCAATGAATAATTCTAACAGGGAGAGGATGCAGCTTGTGGGAGACAGTGGGTGGGAGGCATCAGAGACTATGAGGCAAAATGCCAAATTTGGGCTGAATTCCTCCACGCTCCTTCATGAGGGGTCACTGTTACCAAGCTGGACTCCATAGTGCAACATGATGAGAAGGTCTGACAAGGACAGAACCTGGCACTATGCCATGAAGCCAGGTGGGCATAATGAATAGGCAGCATTATCAGAGAGCAGCAAGTGGGAATTGACTTGCAGAGGTCAAGG
>NW_007001584.1:1869-3136 GCF_000164805.1 Carlito syrichta
ATACCAAGCTAAATCTATCAGTGCTCAATGAAGACAATATAACGAATCAAAAGAAATATCACATCCAAAGGTCAACGGTTTCCTGTAAATATATGGCAGAGATTAGGGCCACCCTTAACATCTTAATTATATAGGGATGATTGTACGTTCATATCCCCATTTAATTCACTGATCTTGCATTTCCAAAATCCAGATGGATAATGGCAGATAACACTGGACTACTGAAAACATCATCACTTGCAGTGCCACTGTAGTTGCAAAGACAGATTTCTTTCTGTATTAGAGCCATTAGCAACACAAGTTCAGGTGCCTGGTATGCAGTACTGGTTTGTTAAATGCATTTTCCCCTCAAAACTCATCAGGAATGTGGATTTCTAATATTTTGTATTTTTTCAGATTAAAAAATATAGTTTATTTAAAAGTAAATTAGAGAGGGAAAGAGAAGGGAGAGAGAAGATTCATCTCCCCATGATGGGGTAGGGAGCCAAAGCCAGGAAGCATGACAACAGCCATAGCTCAAAGAGCACATGGCCACACTAGAGTCTAGCAAGGAAATGGCTGCATTTTGGTTGTGACATGGAAGCAACAGCAGTATTCATTCTTAGTCTCCCTCTCTCCCCTCTTTCCCTCTTCCTTCTTTTCTATCTGTCTGTCTCATTCTGCCTCAATATACTGTTTTGGCACCTGGCCCATCTGAAGATACGTAGAAGATTACATTGCTGCATTACATCCATGAAAATGTGATCATCAGACCCAATGAGGAAGAAATGACCTGTTGTTGAACACTGTAGAGTCACATAGTGTGCTCCAATGGGTGGAAGCGATTGCCTATTGATATTGGAAACTGATGAAACTGACATTGGTGATGGATGACATCCACTGATAAAAATGGCAGCACTGGCAGCCCCGGGTCTTGTAATCAGCAATATAGAGCAAAGTGTGAGATTGATGACCTTGAGAACGATCTATAACTACCCACTCAGGTACTTTAAAAATATCTAAAGTGTTTGGGAACACAGTAATCTGAGGCATGTGGCACATACCCTCCTATAAAAAGTGTTGCCAGCTAGGGGTGTTGTCGCTTAGGGTGTGGTGTGATGTTCCATTAGTTCTTTGGCCCACCACTGAAAGAGGCCAGTATAGTTTTAAAACAGAATTTTTGAGACTGGGGAGAGGACAGGGGGGTGGGGGAGAAGGAGAAGGGAAGAGAAATGAGAGAGCTAAGAGAGCATGCCTGATAGGAATTGGTGTCTTGAGAGAAAGACCA
>NW_007001585.1:0-310 GCF_000164805.1 Carlito syrichta
CCCAAGAAAAACCCAGAAAACCTGGGGTGAGGGCAGACCTCAATGGGAGGGTCCCCTCAGTTCCAGAGTTCAAGACCAGGAAGGAAGACCAGGATGTCGACCAAATGGAAAGCCTGTGAACGCAGCAGTTTGGGTGGCTGAGGCTGAGAGGAAGACCCGACTTGGGGGGTTTGAGAGCAGCAAGGACTACCTAGTGAGGGAACAAAGAGAGAGAGAGAGACAGAGGAAAAGAAAGAAAGAAAGAAAGAAAACCTAAGTCAACAAAGAAATACTTTCACCTGCAAACCTTCTTCCCTCATTCCTTCCCCCC
>NW_007001586.1:0-378 GCF_000164805.1 Carlito syrichta
ACAACTGCATGTAAACCTACAATGATCTCAAAATAAAATGGTTAAAGAAATATATTGCGAAGGCCAAATAAAGATATATTTGCTGGCAAATATATCTTTATTTTGTGATTTTTTTGTGATTTTTGTGATTTTTGTGATTTATGCCTTAAAGAATATTTCAAATGCCGTCTCTTTTATTGAATCTTTTCTGGTTCTTTCATTTACAGGCACTCTCTTCTTTCCTTGGTTGTTTGGAGCGCACTGTGATTCTTTTATGGCACTTAGATTTTTTTCCTAATTTGTATAGTTTTACATTGTATATGAGTCATATCACCCTAGTTGTGAGCTTTTACTATATTTTTCATTTGTTGAAATTCCATTTGGGTAAATTTTCTTTTC
>NW_007001587.1:0-396 GCF_000164805.1 Carlito syrichta
GGACTTTACCTGCCAGGCTCAGATGATCTTCCCACCTCAGCCCCCTGAGTGTCAGGGACTACAACCTGTGCCACCACACCTGGCTAACCTTTAGATTTTTTTATGGGCTAGATGACTTCTTGCTCAGTGTCCTGGGCTGTTTTCAAACCCCCAGGCTCAGGTCATCCACTCTCTTGGGGCTCCAAAGGGCTGGTTTGCCAGGCTGAGTCCCTGTGGTTGTGGTGTTGGTGGTAGTTGATACTATTCTTATGAGTCGGAGTCCCACTGTGTTGTCTAGGCCAGAGTGCAGGGGCCTGCTCTCAGCCACCATGGCCTCCAACAGCAGGGCTCCAGCGGCTCTCTCCCCACAGCCCCCTGAGTGGCCAGAACGACAGGCATGCCACACACTCTAAGATG
>NW_007001588.1:0-917 GCF_000164805.1 Carlito syrichta
TCAGTTGTCTACCCAGCTGACTGCGTAGGTAGCTAGCTAGATAAGTCAGCATGATAGCCAGCAGGCTAGCTGTTCAATGCACCTAGTTAATTCAGCCTGCTACCTAGGTAGTTAGTAAGATAGTTAAGTGAGCTGGCTAGCCAGCTTGCAAGCTTAAGTCAACTAGGTTAGTCAGCTGGCTAGCCAGCTTGCTAGATAAGTAGTCAGCTAGTTTAGTCATCTGGCTAGCCAGCTGACTAGATGGTTAAGTCAGCTAGATAAGTCAGCTGGCAACCAGCTGGCTAGCTAGTTAAGTCAACTCACTAAGTCAGTTGGTTTTTCAGCTGGTTAGGTAGTTAAATAGCTAGTTAGTTCAGAGGGCTAGCCATCTGTCTAGCTAGGTATTTCAGCTAGTTAAGACATCTGGATAGGTAGGTAGATGGATAAGTCAGCTAGTTAAGTCAACTTGCTAGCTAGTTAAGTCAGCGAGTTTAGTCAGCTGACTAGCCAGCTGGCTAGCTGAGTAGCTAGCTAGTTAAATCAGCTGGCTAGACAGTTAGCTAGCTAGTTAACTTCCCTGCTTATGTCATCTCACTAGCCAGCTGGTTAGCTAGGTAGGTAGGGAGGTAAGTGAGTTGGCAAGCCAGCAGGCTATGTAGGTAGCTAGCTAGTTAAGTCAGCTGGGTATCCAACTGGATAGCTATGTAGTTAGGTAGTTAGGTCAGCCTGCTAGCCAGTTGGCTAGCTAGTTAAGTCACCTAGTTAAGTCAGCTGGCAAAACAGCTAGCTAGCTAGTTATCCAGATTGTTAAATCAGCTGTCTAGCCTGTAGTATAGCTATTTAAGTCACCTAGTTAAGTCAGCAGTCTAGCCAACTGGCTAGCTAGGTAGATTGCTATTAGTGAGCTGGCCTAGACAGTTGGATAGCTGCTTAAGTCA
>NW_007001589.1:0-477 GCF_000164805.1 Carlito syrichta
GTTGGGTAGCTAGTTAAGTCAGCTAGTTATGGCAGCTGGCTTGCTAGATAGCTAGCTAGGTAGCTAGATGGTTAAGACAGCTAGTCAACCCAGCTGTCTAGCTAGGTAGCTAGCTGTTTTAGCAAACTAGTTAAGTCAGCATGCTAGCTAGTTAAGTCAGCGATTTATGTCAGCTGGCTAGCCAGTTACCTGGCTGGGAAGCTAGCTAGTTAAGTCAGCTGGCTAGCTAGTTAGCTAGCTAGTCAAGTAACCTAGTTAAGTCAGCTCACTAGCCAGCTGGTTAGCTAGGTAGCAGGTTATTTAAGTCAGCTGGCAAGCCAGTGAGCTACATAGCTAGCTAGCTAGTTAAGACAGTTGGCAATCGAGCTGGCAAGCTAGGTAGTTATGTAAGCCTGCTAGCCAGTTGGCTAGCTACTTAAGTCACCTAGTTTAGTCAACAGCCTAGACACCTAGATCTCTAGATATTTAATTCAGATG
>NW_007001590.1:0-8495 GCF_000164805.1 Carlito syrichta
GCAGCTAGGTAGCAAGTTAAGTCAGCTAGTTAAGTCAGCAGGCTAGCTAACTAGCTAGCTAGTTAAGCCAGCTAAATAAGCCAGATGGCTAGCTAGGTAGCTAGCTGCTTATGTCAGCTAGTTATGGCAGCTAGGTAGCAAGTTAAGTCAGCTAGTTTAGTAAGCAGGTTATCTAGCTAGCTAGTTAAGCCAGCAAAATAAACCAGGTGGCTATCTAGGTAGCTAACTGCTTATATCAGCTAGTTAGGTCAGCTTGCTAGCTAGTTAAGTCAGCTGTATAGCCAGCTGAATAGCTAGTGAAGTAACCTAGTTAAATCAACTCATTAGCCAACTGGTTACCTAGGTACCTAGGAAGTTAAGTGAGCTGGCAAGCCATTGGTTTACATAGGTAGCTAGCTAGTTAAGTCAGCTGGCTATCCATCTGGCTAGCTAGGTACCTAGGCATTTGTCAGTCGGCTAGCCAGCAGGCTACCTAGTTAAGTCACCTAGTTAAGTCAGCTGACTAGACGGCTGGCTAGATAGGTAGCTAGATAGTTAAGTCAGCTGTTGAGCCCGCTGGCTAGGTACTTAAGTCTCCTAGTTAAGTCAACTGGCTAGTCAGCTGGCAAGGTATGTAGCTTCCTAATTAAGTCAGGTGGCTATACAGCTGGTTAGTTTGTTAAATCACCTAGTTTAGTCAGCTGGCTAGCCAGCTGGCTAACTATATTGCAAGCAAGTTAATTCAGCTGACTAGCAAGCAGACCAGCTATTTAAGTCAGCTAATTAAGTCAGCTGGCTAACCAGTTGGCTAGCTAGGTAGTGAGCTAATTAAGTCAGCTGTGTAGCCAGCTGTCAAGCTAATTAAGTCAGCTAGGTAAGTCAGCTGGCAAGCCAGCTAGCTATCTAGGTAGAGAGCTAGTTAAGTCAGCTGACTAGCCACCTTGCTAACTAATTAATTCAGCTAGTTTAGTCAGCTGGCTAACCAGCTGGCTAGCAGGTTAGGTCAACCAGTTATGTCAGTTGGCTAGCCAGTTGTCTAACTAGGTAGCAAGCTGGTTAAGTCAGCTACCTATCCAGCTGGCTAGATATTTACATCAGCTATTTCATTCAGTTGGCTTCCCAGCTGGCTAGCTAGGTTGCTGACTAGTTAAGTTAGCTGGCTAGCTAGCTGGCTAACTGACTAAGTGAGCTAGTTAATTCAGCTGGCCAGGCAGCTGGCTTGCTAATTAAGTCAGCTAGTTAAGTCAGCTGGCCAGGAAACTGGCTAGATAGGTAGTTAGTTAAGTCAGCTAGTTAAGTCATCCTGGTAGCCAGGTATCTAGATACTTTAGTCAGTTTACTAAGTCAGTTGACAAGCCAGCTACCTAGCAGGGTACCTAGCTAGTGAAATCAGCTGGCTAGCCAACTGCCTAGCTAGTTAAGTCACGTAGCTAAGTCAGCTTGCTGTCCAGCATGTTAGCTAGGTACTTAGGTAGTTAAATCAGTTAGCAAGCCAGAGGGATAGCAGGTAGCTAGTTAAATGTGCTGGCTAGCCATCAGGCTATCTTGTTAGGTCACTAGTTAAGTGAGCTGGCTATCAAGCTGCCTAGCTAGGTAGGTAGCTAGTTAAGTCTGCTGGCTAGCCAACTAGCTACTTTAAGTCAGCTAGTTAAGTCAGCTGGCTAGGCTCCTGGCTACCAAGTTTGCCAGGCAATTAAGTCAGCTGGCTAGCCAGCTAGTCAGCTAGTAAAGCCAGCTAGTTTTGTCATCTGGCTAACCAGCTGTCTAGCTAGGTAAGTCAGCTGTTGAAGGCCGTTGTATAGCCAGCTGGCTAGCTAGTTAAAAAGCTGGTTAAGTCAGACGGGCAGCCAGTTGGTTCACTAGTTCTTTCAGCTAGTTAAGTCAGCTGGCTAGCTAGGTAGCTAGGCAACTACGTCAGCTGGCTAGCCAGCTGGCTAACTTGTTAAGTCAGCTTGTTAAGACAGCTGGCTAGCCAGTTTGGTAGCTAGGTAGCTAACTAGTTATGTCAGCTATTTAGTCAGCTGGCTATCTAGTTAAGTCACGTAGTTAAGTCAGCTGAGAAGGCAGTGGCTAGCTAGGTAGCTTGATAGTTAAAGTAGCTGGTTAGACAGTCAGCTAGCTAGATAAGTCACCTAGTTAATTCAAGTGGATAGGCAGCTATCTAGCTATGTAGTAAGCTAGTTAATTCAACTGGCTAGAAAGCAGGCCAGCGAGTTAAGACAGCTAGTTAAGTCAGCTGGCTAGCAAGATGGGTGACTATTTAGTGACTTAGTAAAGTCAGATGGCTAGCCAGCTGGCTAGCTTATTATGTCAGCTAGTTAAATCAGCTGGCTATCCAGGTAGTTAGAGAGGTAGAGAGCTAGTGAAGTCAGCTGGCTAGCCGTCTGGATATCTAGTTAAGTCAGTTAGTTTAGTCACCTGGCTGGCCAGCTGCCTAGCTCGTTAATCAACTAGTTAAGTCAGCTGGCTAACTTATTGGCTAGCTATTTAAGTCACCTCATTAAGTCAGTTGGCTAGCCAACTTGTTAGCTATTTAAAAGCTAGTTAAGTCAGATGGCTAGATAGCTGATTAGCTAGTTATTTCAGCTAGTTAAGTCAGTTTGCTAGCTAGGTAGATAGCTAGTTAAGTCAGCTAGTTATATCAGCTAACTAGCTAGTTAAGTCAGCTAGTTAAGTTGACTACCTAGCTATATAGCTAGATAGGTAGCTAGCTACTTATTTCAGCTACTAAAGTCTGCTGGCTAGCTGGGTAACTAGCTAGTTAAGTCAGCTAGTTTAGTCAGCTGGCTAGGCAGCTGCCTTGCTGTGTAGCTAACTTCTGTCTACGCTAGCTACGTAACCCTGTTAAGTCAGCTCTCTAGCCAGCTGTTTAGCTAATTACCTAGGTAGTTAAGTCAGCTGGCAAGCCAGCAGTATATGTAGGTAGCTAGCTATTTAAGTCAGCTGGCTAGCCACCTGGCTAGCTAGTGATGTCTGCTAGTTAATTCAGCTGTCTAGACAGCTGGTTATCTATTTATGTCATCTAGTTGAGTCAGCTGGGTAGCCAGCTGTCTAGCTGGTTAAGTCAGCTAGTTAATTCAAGTGGTTAGCCAACTGGCTAGCTAGATAGCTTGCTAGTTACATCAGCTGGCTAGCCAGCTGGCTATTTTAAGTCAGGACGTTAAGTCAGTTGGCTAGCCACCTGGCTAGATAGGTAGCTAGGTAATTAAGTCAGTTTACTAGCTGCCTGGCTTGCTAGTTAATTCAGAGAGTTAAGTGAGCTGGATAGCTGGCTAGCTAGTTAGGTGGCTAGCCAGTTAAAACTGCTGGTTAGGCGGCTGGCTATCAAGTTGAGTCAGCTAGATAAGTCAACTTGTTATCCGGCAGGCTAGCTGTTTGACTTGCAAGTTAAGCTGGATGGTTAGCAGGCTGATCAGGTAGGTGACCCACTAGTTAAGCCACCTTGCTAGCCAGCTGTCAAGCAGGGTGACTGGCTAGTTAAGCAAGCAGGCTATCCGGCTTTCCAGCCAGCTGGATGTTTATTTAAGATGACTGGCTAGCCACCTGGTCATACCACTAGCTAGCTAGCCAGCTGCCTAGCCAGCAAGCCAGCCAGGTAGCTAGCAATTTAATCCAGCTGACCAGCCGTGTAGTCAACCAGGTAACTAGCTCGTTAAGTCAACTGGCTAGCCAGCTAGCCAGCCAAGTAGATAGTCAGCTAGTTAAGTCAGCTATCTAGCCAGCTAGCTAGTTAAGTCAGTAGCAACTCAGCTAACTATTCAGCAAGCTAGTGAAGTCAGCAAGCTAGTCAGCTTGCTGGTCCGCTAGCTAGTTAAGTCAGCTAGCTAGTCAGTGAACTAGTCAGCTAGATAGTTAAGTCAGTTAGACAGTAGTCAGATAGCTAGCTAGTTAAGTCAGCAAGCTACAGAGTTAGATAGATTTTTGCTAGCTAGTTAGGTCAGAAAACTAGCCAGCCAACTAGTTAACCGAGTTAACTTGTGGGCCAACTCGTCAGTCAACTAGTTAACCCAGGTAACTAGTCAACCGACTACTCAGCCAGCTAACAAGTCAACCAAGTAGTCAGTCAATGAGTTAAACCAGATAAGTAGTCAGCCGAATTGTCAGACAAGTTGTCACTTAGCTAAGTCATTAACCAACTAATTAAGATGGCTAGTTCACTCATTTGCCAAATAGTTAAAACGGTTAGCTAACTCGTTAAATCAGCTAGGTATCTCATTAGCCAACTAGTTATGTCAGCTAGCTAATTCAGCTAGCTAACCAGTTAGCTAGTAAAGTCAGCTAGTTCACTATTTAGCTAAGTATTTAAGTCAGGTGTTATGTCTGCTACCTAACTAGTTAGCTAATTAGTTAAGTCAGCTAGTTATCCAGCTTAAATAGTTTGCTAACTATTTAATTCAGGTAGTTAAGTCAGTTAGATAACTAGTTTAGTCAGCCAGTTAAGTCAGCTAGCTAAGTAGTTAAGTCAACTAGCGAAGTCAGCTAGTTAAGTCAGCTTTCTAATTAAGTCAGATAGTTAAGACAGCCAGCAAGCTAATTAGATATCGAGTTAAGTCAGCAGGTTGAGTCAGGTAGTTAGCTAGTTAATTAACGGGTTAAGTCAGCTTGTTGAATCAGCAGGCTAGCTAGTTAGCAAACGAGTTTTGTCAGCCAGTTGAGTAGGCTAGATAGCTAGTTAGCTAACCAGTTAAGTCAGCTGGTTGAGTCAGCTAGCTAGCTAGTCAGCTAACGAATTCAGTCAGCCAGTTGAGCCAGCTAGCTAGCCCATTAGCTAACGAGTTTATTCAGATGATTAAGTCAGCTAGCTAGCATGTTAGATAACAAGTAACCTAACTACATAACCATCTGGTTAAGTCAGCTAGCTAACTAGGCAGCTAACTATTTAAGACAGCTTGTTAGTTAGATAGCTAGGTAGTTAGCTAGCTTCTTAAGTCAGCTGGCTAGCTATGTAGCTTGCTAGTTAGCTAACAATTTAAGTCAGCTGGCTAGCTGGTTAATTAGGCTAGTTAAGAGAGCTAGCAATCCAACTGGCAATGTAGTTATCTAGCTAGTTAATTCAGCTAGATAGGTACCTGGCTAGTGATGTCAGTGTGTTAAGTCAGCTGGCTAGCCAACTGGGTAGCTGGTTAAGTCAGCTAGTTTAGTCAGCTGTCTGGCCAGCTGGCTAGGTAGGTAGCTAGCTATATAAGTCAGCTTGCTAGCCAGCAGGCTAGCTGTTTCAGACAGCTAGTTAAGTCAACACACTTGCCACCTGGTTAGGTAGGTAGCTAGCTAGTTAAGTGAGCTGGCTAGCCAGCTTGCTTCCTAAATTCAGCTAGGTAAATCAGCTGGCTAGCCAGGTGTCTAGATTGGTAGCCAGCTATTTAAGGCTGCTGCTAGCCAGCTGACTTGCTGTTTAAATCAGCTAGTTAAGTCACCTGGCAACCAGGTAGCTATCTCAGGAAGTCAGCTCACTAAGTAGGTTATCCACCTGGTTAGCTAGTTAAAAAGTTAGTTAAGTCAGATGGCTAGCCATCTGACTAGCTATTTATTTCATCTAGTTAAGTCAGCTGGCTAGCAAGGATGTTAGCTACATAAGTCAGCTAGTCATGTCAGCTAGGTAGCTAGTTAAGTCAGCTAGTTAAGTTAGCTGGCTAGCTAGATAGCTTGCTAGGTAGCTAGCTAGTTAAGCCAGCTACCTATGCCAGCTGGCTAGCTAGGTGGCTAGCTGGTTAAATCAACTAGTTAAGTCAGGTTGCTAGCTTGTTAAGTCAGCAAGTTAAGTCAGATGGCTAGCCAGCTCCCTAGCTGGGTGGCTAGCTAGTTAAGCCAGTTGGCTAGCCAGTTAAATAGCTAGTTAAACAGCCTAGTTAAGTCAGCTCACTACCCAACTGGTTAGCTAGTTAGCTAGGTAGATAAGTCAGCTGGCAAACCAGCGGGCTACGTAGGTAGCTATCTAATTTAGTCAACTGGCTCTCCAGCTGTCTAGCTGGATAGCCTTGTATTTATGTCAACCTGCTAGCCAGCTGGCTAGCTGGTTATGTTACCTAGTTAAGTCAGTTGGCTTGACAACTGGCTAGCTAGGTAGCTAGATATTAAAGTCAGATGTCTAGTCCACTGGCTAAATAGTTAAGTCACCTAGTTAAGTCAGCTGGCTAGCCAACTGGCTAGCTATATAGCAAGCTAGTTAATTCAACTGACTAGAAATCAGGCGAGCTATGTAAGTCAGCTAGTTAAGTCAGGTGGGTAGCCAGTTGACTAGCTAAACAGTGAGATAGTTAACTCGGTTAGCCAGCTGGCTAGCTAAATAAGTCACCTAGTTAATTCAGCTGTCTAGCCAGCTAGCTAGCTAGGTAGAGAGCTAGTTAAGTCAGCTGGCTAGTCAGCTGACTCACTAGTTAAGTCATCTAGTTGAGTCTGCTGGCTAGCCAGCTGGCTAGCTGGTTAAGTCAAGTAGTTATGTCAGCTGGCTAGCCAGCTGGATAGCTAGGTAGCAAGCTAGTTAGGTCAGCTAGCTAATAAGCGGGATAGCTAGTTAAGTCAGCTACTTAATTCAGTTGGCTTCCAAGCTGGATAGCTAGGTAGCTAGCTAGTTAAATCAGGTGGCCAGCCAGTTGGATAACTGGTTAAGATAGTTAGTAAATTCAGCTAGTTAAGTCAGCTGGCTAGCTAGGTAGCTAGCAGTTAAGCCAGCTAGATATGTCAGCTGTCTAGCTAGTTAAGTTAGTTAGTTAAGTCAGCTGGCTAGTCAGCTGCCTAGCCAGGTAGCTAGCTAGTTAAGGCAGCTGTCTACCCAACTGGCTAGCTTGTTTAGTAGCCTAGTTAAGTCAGCACGCTGGCGAGAATGTTGGCTAGGTAGGTAGGTAGTTATTTCAGCTGGCAAGCCAGCGGATTATGTAGGTAGGTAGCTGGTTAAGTCTGCTGGCTAGTCATCAGAATATCTAGTTGTGTCAGTTAATTAAGGCAGCTGGCTATCAGCTGCCTAGACAGGTAACTAGCTAGTTATGTCTGCTGGTTAGCCAGCTGTCTACTTCATTGAGTCAACTAGTTAAATCAGCTGACTAGACTGCTTGCTACCTAAGTGACTAGGGAATTAAGTCAGCTGGCTAGCCAGCTGGACAGCTAGTTAAGTCAGCTAGCTTAGTCAGCTGGCTAACCAGCTGGCTAGCTTTTTATGTCAGCTCATTGAGTCAGTTATCTAGACAGCTGGCTAGCTGGTTTAAAAGCTAGTTACGTCAGAAGGGTAGCCAGCTGGCTCGCTAGTTATTTTAGCTAGTTAAATCCTCTGGCTAGCTAGGAAGCTAGCTAGTTAAATTAGTCAAATATGTCAGCTAGCTAGCTTGATATGTCAGCTAGTTATTTCAGCTAGCTATATGATAGCTAACTAGGAAGCTATCTAGTTAAATCAGCTAGTTAAGTCAGCTGGCTAGCTAGGTAGCTAGCTTGTTAAGTCTGCTGTATAACCAGCTGGCTACTTCGTTAAATCAGCTAGTTAAGTCAGCTGGCTAGACTGTTGGCTAGCTAGGTAGCTAGGCAATTAATTCAGCTGGCTAGTCAACTGGCTAGCTAGTTAATTCAGCAAGTTAAGTCAGCTGACAAGCCAGTATGCTAGCTAGGTAGCTAGCTAGTTATATCAGCTGTCTAGCCAGCTGGCTAGTTAAGTGACCAAGTTAAGTCAACTGACTAGCCGGCTGGCTAGCTAGGTAGCTTGCCAGTTAAGTTAGCTCACTTGACAACTTGCTAGCAAGATAAGTCACCTAGTTAATTCAGCTGGATAGCCAGCTGGCTAGCTGTGGAGCAAGCAAGTTAATTCAATTGGCTGGAAAGCAGGCCAGCTAGTTAAAACAGCTAGTTAAGTCAGCTGACTAGCCAGCTGGCTAGCTAGTTAGTGACCTAGTTAAGTCAGTTGGCTAGCCAGCTGGCTAGATAATTAATTCAGCTAGTTAAGTCAGCTGGCTAGCCAGGTGCCTAGAGAGGTAAAGAGCTAGTTAAATAGCTGGCTAGCCAGCTGGATAACTAATTATGTCAGCTAGTTTATTCACCTGACTGCCCAGCTTCCTAGCTCATTAATCAACTATTTAAGTCAGCAGGCTAACAAGCTGGCTAGCTAGTTAAGTCACCTCGTTAAGTCAGTTGGCTAGACAGCTCGCTAGCTAGTAAACAAGTTAGTTAATTCAATGGCTAGACAGCTTCTGGCTAGTTATTTCATGTGTTAAAGTCAACTGGCTATCTAGGTAGCCAGCTAGTTAAGTCAGCTAATTATGTCAGCTATCTAGATAGTTAATTCAGCTAGTTAAGTTGGCTAGCAAGCTAATAGCTAGCAAGGAAGCTAGCTAGTTATTTCAGCTAGTAAAGTCAGCTGGTTTGCTAGGTAGCTAGCTAGTTAAGTCAGCTAGTTATGTCAGCAGGCTAGCCACCTGCCTAGCTGGGTAGTTAGCTAAGTCATCTGACTAGACAGCTGGCTAGCTAGTTGTCACCTAGTTAAGTCAGCTCGCTAGCCAGCTGGTTAGCTAGGAAGCTAGGTAGTCAAGTCAACTGGC
>NW_007001590.1:8515-12675 GCF_000164805.1 Carlito syrichta
CTAGCCAGCTGGCTAACTAGTTAAGTCAGCTAGTTGAGTGAGGTGGCTAGCCAGCTGGCTGGCTGGTTAAGTCAGCTTGTTAGTTCAAGTGGTTAGCCAACTGCTTAGCTAGGTAGCTAGCTAGTAAGCTCAGCTGGCTAACCAGGTGGCTAGCAAGTTAAGTCAGCGAGTTAGGTGAGCCGACTAGTCAGCTGGCTATCTAGGTGGATAGCTAGTTAACCCAACTGGCTAGCCAGATGACTATCTAGTTAAGTCAGCTAGTTAAGTCAGCTTGTTAGCCGCCTGGATAGTCAGGTGCCTGGCAATATATGCTGGCCTGTTAGCAGGCTGGTCATGTAGGTGGCCAGCTATTTAAGTCAGCTGGTTAGCCGGCTGACCAGCAGTGTGGCTGACTAGTAAAGCCGACTGGCTCTCCGACTGTGGAGCCGGCCAGATGACTATTTAAGCTGGCTGGCTAGCTAGGTGGCCAGCCCACAAGCTAGCTAGCTGGTTGCCTAGCCAACTAGTCAGCCATATAGCTAGCTAGAGAAGCCAGTTGGCTAGCTGTCTAGCCAACCAGGCAGCAAGGTAGTTAAGTCAGCTGTCTAGCCAGCTAGACAGCCAACTAGCTAGTCAATGAGTTAAGTCAGCTATCTAGCCAGCTAGCAAGTTAAGTCAGCTAGCAAATTAGCTAATTACTCAGCTAACTAGTCAGCCAACAACTCAGCCAGCTGGTCAACTAACTAGTGGGCTCGCATGCTTTCCATCAGGTCATCTAACTAGTTGGATCGTTTGCCTGCCAACTGGTCAGCAAACTAGTCAGCTCATTCACCAGCCAAATACAACTAACTTGTCGGCTCGCTCACAGGCCAACAGGTTAGCTAACTAATCAACTGTCTTGCCAGCTGAGTAGTTAAGTTAACTCACCATTCAGCTCGTTTGCCAGCATACTAGTTAAAGAAAGTCACCCGTCAACCTACTTGCAAGCCTACTAGATAATTCGGCTCACAGGTAAGCTCACTCACCAGCCGACTAGTTAAGTCTTCTGGCCTGTTGATCACTCACAAGCCAACTAAAGTCAGCTGCCCAGTCAGCTCACTCTTGGCCGACAGGTAAGCCAGCTGACCAGTTGGCTCACTCACTGGCCGACTAGTTAAGTCAGCTGAACTGGCAGCTCACTCACTGGCCGACTAGTTAAGTAAGCTGATCAGTCTGCTCATGCGCCAGTAGACTAGTTAAGTCAGCTCACTTGTCAGCTCACTGAATGGCTGACAAGTTGTCATCTAACTGGTCTTTGTACTATCCGGCCGACTAGTTGTCAGCTAACCAATTGGCTGACCTGTTGGCCAACTTGTCAGCTGACAATTTAGCTCAACTAACTAGTCGGCCGACTAGTTAGGTCAGTACACCAGAAAGTCAAGTAATTTACCAAACCAAATAGTGGACCAACTAATCAGTCAACTACTTAAAAAAGCCAACTATTCGGCCGACAATTTGGCCAACTTAAGTCAGTTAACAAGTCGACCGAGTAGTCATCCAATGTGTTAAACCAGCTAACTAGTTATCCAATTCGTCAGTCAGCAAGTTAAGTCACCTAGTTAACTCCTTAACCAACTAGTTAAGTCAGCTAATTAACTCGTGTGCCAACTAGTTAAAACACTTAGCTAACTCATGAACCAACTTATTAAGTCAGCTAGCTATCTCGTTAGCCTACTAGTTATGTCAGCTAGCTAATTCAGCTAGCTAACCAGCTAGCTAATAAAGTCAACTAGCTAAGTCAGCTAGCTCACAATTTAGCTAAGTATTTAAGTCAGGTGTTATGTCTGCTACCTATCTAGTTAGCTAATTAGTTAAGTCAACTAGTTATTCAGCTAGTTAAATAGTTTGCTAACTATTTAATTCAGGTAGTTAAGTCAGCTAGATAACTAGTTTAGTCAGCCAGTTAAGTCAACTAACTAAGTAGTTAAGTCAACTAGCAAAGTCAGCTAGTTAAATCAGTTTTCTAATTAAGTCAGATGGTTAAGACAGCCAGCAAGCTAATTAGATATCGAGTTAAGTCAGCAGGTTGAGTCAGGTAGTTAGCTAGTTAACTAATGGGTTAAGTCAGCTGGTTGATTCAGCTAGCTAGCTAGTTAGCAATCAGGTTGAGTCAGCTGGTTGAGTAGGCTAGCTAGCTAGTTAGGTAACGAGTTAAGTCAGCTGGAAGAGTCATATAGTTAGTTAGCTTATGAGTTAAGTCAGCTGGTAGAATCAGCTAGCTAGCTCATTACCTAATGAGTTAAGTCAGATGATTATGTTAGCTAGCTAACAAGTTAGATAACGAGTAAGCTAACTAGTTAGATAGCTGGTTAAGTCAGCTAGCTAGCTATGCAGCTGACTATTTAAGTCAGCTTGTTATCTAGGTAAGTAGCTAGTTAGCTAACTATTTAAGTCAGCTGACTAGCTATGTACCTAGCTAGATAGCTAACTATTTATGTCAGCTGGTTAGCTAGGTAGCTAGCTAGTTATGTCAGCTAGTTCAGTCAGCTGGCTATCTAAGTAGCTAGCTAGTTAAGTCAGCTAGTTAAGTCAGCTGGCTAGCTAGTTAAGTCAATTAGTGAAGAAAGTTGGCTAGCCAGATGCCAAGAAGGGTTGCTAGCTAGTTAAGGCTGCTGGCTAGTCAGCTGGCAAGCTAGTTAAGTAACATAGTTAAGTCAGCTTGCTGACCAGCAGGTTAGCAACGAAGGTAGGTAGTTAAGTCAGATGGCAAGCCAGTGGGTTATGTAGGTAGGTAACTAGTTAATTCAGCTGCCTAGCAATCAGGCTATTTAGTTATGTCAGCTAGTTAAGTAGACTGGCTATCCAGCTGTCTAGCTAGGTAGCTAGCTAGTTAAGTCTGCTGGCTATCCAGCTGGCTGCTTCATTAAGTCAGCTAGATAAATCAGCTGGCTAGGCTGCTGGCTAGCTAGGCAGCTAGGCAATTAAGTCAGCTGGCTAGCCATATGGCCACATAGTTATGTCACCTAGCTTAGTCAGCTGGCTAACCAGCTGGCTGGAGAGTTAAGTCAGCTCATTAAGTCAGTTGTCTTGCTAGCTGGCTAGCTGGTTAAAAAGCTAGTTACATCAGATGGGTAGTGAGTTGGCTTGCTAGTTATTTCAGCTAGTTAAGTCAGCTGGCAAGGTAGGAAGTTAGTCAGGTCAGCTAGATATGTCAGCTAGCTAGCTAGTTAAGTCAGCTAGTTATATGATAGCTAGCTAGGTAGCTAGCTAGTTAAATCCGCTAGTTAAGACAGCTGGCTAGCAAGGAACCTAGCTAGATAAGCCAGCTGGTTAAGTCAGCTGGATTGCTAGCTAAGTCACTTTGTTAAGTCAGCAGGGTAGCCTGCTGACTAGCAAGCTAACTAACTAGTTAAGTCAGCTGGCTAGCCAACTGGCTAGCTAGTTAAGTCACATAGTTAATTCAGCTCTCGGCAAGTCAGTTAGCTAGGTAGTTAGGAAGTTAAGCCACCTGGCAAGCCACCAGGCTCTGCAGGTAGGTAACTAGTTAAGTCAGATGGCTAGCCATCAGGTGTCTAGTTATGTCAGCTATTTAAGTCAGCTGTCTATCAAGCTGCCTATCTCAGTTAGCTAGTTAAGTCTGCTGGCTAGCCAGCTGGGTGCTTCGTTAAGCCATCTAGTTAAGTCAGCTGGCTAGTATGCTGGCTAGCTTGGTAGCTAGGCAAATAATTCAGCTGGCTAGCCAGCTGGCTAGCTAGTTAATTCAGGTAGATAAGTCAGCTAGCTAGCCAGCTTGCTAGCTAGGTAGCTAGCTAGTTATGTCAGCTATGTAGCCAGTTGGCTAGATAGTTAAGTCACCTAGTTAAGTCAGCTGACTAGCTCGCTGGCTAGCTAGGTAGCTTGCTATTTATGTCAGCTAGCTAACAGCTCACTAGCTAGATAAGTCACCTAGTTAATTCAGCTGGATAGCCCACTGGCAAGCTATGTTACAAGCTAGTTAATTCAACTGGCTAGAAAGCAAGCCAGCTTGTTAAGCCAGCCAGTTAAATTAGTTGGCTAGCCAGCCGTCTATCTAGCTCGTGACCTAGTTAAGTCAATTGACTAGCCAGCTGGCTAGCTAATCAAGTCAGCTATTAAGTCAGCTGGCTATTCAGGTTACTAGAGAGGTAGAGAGCTAGTTAAGTCAGCTGGTAGACAGCTGGATG
>NW_007001591.1:0-300 GCF_000164805.1 Carlito syrichta
CGAATCCCTGATCCTTCTTTAGCCATCAGCAAGATGCCCTATAGATTGTCAGGACTGAGGATTCGTATACCCGAGATACCTTACTTTTAGCAAAATCCGTGCAGAAGCCTGTATCTGAGTAGTCCATTACCCACATACATGCATCAAAACCCTGATGCTTGTTTAGACCTTAGGAAGATGCCGTGTAGTTTTTTGGGGATTGAGAATACCTGTCACCCAGATTCCCTATTCTTTCTTAGGAAAAGTCCATGAAGTTGCCTATATATGAGGATTTCATTTCCCTAGATTATGCTTCAAAAA
>NW_007001592.1:0-684 GCF_000164805.1 Carlito syrichta
GACTGTAAGACTGAAGGGTGGCGGTCAGCCGAGTTGCTAGTATGCACTCCCTCACCTTCCAGACTTCGTGGAGTCAGGGGCTGAGTGCTTTCATTAAAAATGTGTGAAGCGCTGGGCTTGGTGGCTCAGCCTGTAATCCCGCGCCTTTGGGAGGCTGAGGTGAGTGGATTGCCTGAGCCCGCGGGCTCGGGACCCGCCTGGGCAGCGAGACCTCATCTCTACCATAAATCAAAAAATCAGCCGGGCGTGGTAGCGCATGCCTGTAATTCCGGCTACTTGGAAGGCTGAGGCGGATCGCCGGAGCCCAGCAGGTCGAGGCTGCGGTGGCCGGGAGCGGCCGCTGCACTCTGGTCTGGGCGACAGGGTGAGACTCCAACTCAAACAAAACAAAACAAAACAAAACAAAACAAAAACTCAACTCATACGTAAAGAAGGTATCCAAAAACCCAGTTATGCTACTCACAGCCAGATTTGGTACCACTCATGAACTAAGAAGGGTTCGCATTCTTCATTTTTAAAAAGGTTGAAAAAAAAATCAAAAGAACGATAATTCGGACATGTAAAAACAATAGAAAATTTACATTTCAGTGTCTATAGAGGTTTGAATTTTATGAACAAAAAAATTGTGGAAATGTTTTCACTCGTGTTGTGTAAGTTGCTACATAACACCCTTGGTTTTGCCTC
>NW_007001593.1:0-361 GCF_000164805.1 Carlito syrichta
CCAGCTGACTTTACCTAGTGACCTAGCTAACCAGCTGTCTAGTGGGCTGACTTAACTAGGTGACTTAACTAACTAGCCTGTTTGATATTCAGCTTACTTAACTAGCTAGATACAAAACTAGGCAGCTGGCTAAACTAGTTGATTAACTAGCTAACCAACTCACTTAAAAAGCTGACTTAACTAGCTAGCTTCTTAAATAGCCAGCTGTTTTTACAACCTGCAAGAACTAGCTACCTAGCTAGCTATCTAGCTAGCTTGCCAACTAAACTAGCTGACTTAGCTAGCTACCCAGCTGACATAACTAGCTGACTTAACTAGCTAGCTCCCTAGCAGGTCAGCTGACTTAACTAGCCGTAATAAC
>NW_007001594.1:0-1151 GCF_000164805.1 Carlito syrichta
AAGAGTCTCATGGTTTGCTAACTTGGTTTCAGTTCCATAGAGATCTCCTGGGAGGAAAGTTCCTTTAAACATCCCCTGGACATACTTTGCAGTAAAGAACAAAGCTTTCCTTAGTCTTGGGGACTGGAGAGGATTGTCAAGTGCCAGTAGATGGGAAAGTGGCCTTGATTTTCAGTATGTGGGTTCTGAATCTCCAGGAAAGACAGCATTTCATTCTGGAAATCTGAGTTAATTGTTGTCCTTACCTCAATGAGACAGAAGATTAAAATTAAAATTGTAAAGATGACACTAATGGATATCGCCATGATTCGTTTTTTATGATAGCCATATCCTGGAACTTCTTTAGTGAGCTAAAAAAAGGAAAGAAAGAAAAGGAAAGAACAAGTTTTTAAAAAAACAAAGTATTGGAAAGGGCGCTAGCTAGCTATTCAATACCCCATTCTTCCAAGTTGGTAGCCTATAGGATCTTAAATAACAGAGCAAGTCTGATGCGTTACATGCATTTCCTTCTGCAATTTGTCTTGTGTATCGGGTCTGCTTCATGCTCTAAATGAGCAAAGTGTGAGGTCACTGTCATGGTCAAAGTTATGTGGCCATAGCCAGGCTCGATGGCTCAGCCTGTAATCCCGTGCCTTTGGGAAGCTGAGGTGAGTGGATTGCCTGAGCCCGCGGGTTCGAAACCCGCCTGGGCAGCGAAACCTCATCTCTACAATAAATCAAAAAATCAACCGGGCATGGTAGTGTGTGCCTGTAATTCCGGCTACTCGGAATGCTGAGGCGGAATGATCGCCGGAGCCCAGCAGGTCGAGGCTGTGGTGGCCGGGAGCGGACACTGCACTCCAGTCTGGGCGACAGAGTGAGACGCCAACTCAAAAAAAAAAAAAAAAAAGTTACGTGGCCAGGGTGAGAGGTGCCTGAGCCACTGGCTCCTTGTGGTTCTGTCCCCCCAGGGCATCCTCTGTGTTTGTGGCCATCCTCACCTCGTCTGACTCCTGGCCCTTCTGCTCACTCGGGGCCTCAGTGCTCTCTTTGATGTAGCTGTTCCTCCATTGTTCTGTGTCCCACTCTGCCTCGGCCACCTTCACCTCCTGCTGCTCACTGAGGAGCTTCATCAGGAGGCCCGTCTGGGAGATGAGCTTGGCACAGGGCAG